>NC_057813.1:401562124-401862124 GCF_018294505.1 Triticum aestivum | reverse complement strand
ACATAATACATGTGTGAATACATAGACAAACATAGTGTCACTAGTATGCCTCTACTTGACTAGCTCGTTGATCAAAGATGGTTGTGTTTCCTAACCATAGACATGATTTGTCATTTGATTAACGAGATCACATCATTAGGAGAATGATGTGATTGACATGACCCGTTCCGTTAGCTTAGCACTTGATCGTTTAGTATGTTGCTATTGCTTTCTTCATGACTTATACATGTTCCTACAACTATGAGATTATGCAACTCCCATTTACCGGAGGAACACTTTGTGTGCTACCAAACGTCACAACATAACTGGGTGATTATAAAGGAGCTCTACAGGTGTCTCCGAAGGTACATGTTGAGTTAGCGTATTTCGAGATTAGGATTTGTCACTCCAATTGTCGGAGAGGTATCTATGGGCCCTCTCGGTAATGCACATCACTATAAGCCTTGCAAGCAATGTAGCTAATGAGTTAGTTACGGGATGATGCATTATGTAACGAGTAAAGAGACTTGCCGGTAACGAGATTGAACTAGGTATTGAGATACCGATGATCGAATCTCAGGCAAGTAACATACCAATGACAAAGGGAACAACGTCTGTTGTTATGCGGTTTGACCGATAAAGATCTTCGTAGAATATGTGGGAGCCAATATGAGCATCCAGGTTCCGCTATTGGTTATTGACCAGAGACGTGTCTCGGTCAGGTCTACATAGTTCTTGAACCCATAGGGTCCGCACGCTTAAAGTTAGATGACAGTTATATTATGAGTTTATATGTTTTGATGTACCAAAGATATATCGGAGTCCCGGATGTGATCACGGACATGACGAGGAGTCTCTAAATGGTCGAGACATGAAGATTGATATATTGAACAACTATATTCGGACACCGAAATGGTTCCGGGGGGTTATCGGATGTATACCGGAGTACCAGGGGGTTACCGGAACCCCCCCCCCCCCCGGGGGGGGGGGGGGGGGTTAATGGGCCTCATGGGCCCAAAGTGGAGCAGAGGAGGGGCGGCCAGGGCAGGCCGCGCCCCCCTCCCCCTCTAGTCTGAATAGGACAAGGAGGAGGGGTGGTGGCGCCCCCCTTTCCTTCCTCTCCTCTCTCCCCTTCCTTCCCCCTCTCCTACTTGGACAAGGAAAGGAGGGAGTCCTACTCCCGGTGGGAGTAGGACTCCTCCCTGGCGCGCCTCCTCCTGGCCGGCTGGCCCCTCCCCCTTGCTCCTTTATATATGGGGGCAGGGGGGCACCTCTAGACACAACAATTGATCCTTGAGATTTATTAGCCGTGTGCGGTGCCCCCCTCCACCATATTCCAGCTCGATAATATCGTAGCGGTGCTTAGGCGAAGCCCTGCGTCGGTAGAACATCATCATCGTCACCATGCCGTCGTGCTGACGAAACTCTCCCTCGAGGCTTGGCTGGACCGGAGTTCGAGGGACATCATCGAGCTGAACGTGTGCTGAACTTGGAGGTGCCGTGCATTCTGTACTTGATCGGTCGAATCATGAAGATGTACGACTACATCAACCGCGTTGTGCTAACGCTTCCGCTTTCGGTCTACGAGGGTACGTGGACAACACTCTCCCCTCTCGTTGCTATGCATCACCATGATCTTGCGTGTGCGTAGGAATTTTTTTGAAATTACTACGTTCCCCAACAGCTAGGGTCATCAAGTTTAACCTGAGTATTCCACATGTGCAAAAATTTATTGCACCCGTTGTATGTGAACGTAGAGCTTATCACACCCGATCATCACATGGTGTCTCAGCATGACGAACTATCACAATAGTGCATACTCAGGGAGAACACTTATACCTTTAAATTTAGTAAGGGATCATCTTATAATGCTACCGCCGTACTAAGCAAAATAAGATGCATATAAGATAAACATCACATGCAATCAAAATACGTGACATGATATGGCCATTATCATCTTGTGCCTTTGATCTCCATCTCCAAAGCACCGTCTTGATCTCCATAGTCACCGGCTTGACACCATGATCTCCATCGTAGCGTCGTGTTCGTCTCGCCAACTATTGCTTCTACAACTATCGCTAACGCATAGTGATAAAGAAAAGCAATTACATGGTGTTTGCATTTCATACAATAAAGCGACAACCATAAGGCTCCTGCCAGTTGCTGATAACTTTTACAAAACATGATAATCTCATACAATAATGTATATCACATCATGTCTTGACCATATCACATCACAACATGCCATGCAAAAACAAGTTAGACATCCTCTACTTTGTTGTTGCAAGTTTTACGTGCCTGCTACATAGGGATGAAAATGGAGTGGAAAGATTCGTTTTTTCAGAGGCAAAATGGAAACAGATAGTAAATATGAAAATGGAAATTTGCAAAACCGAAATGGAAATGAAATTTTTTATGTGGAAATGGAAACAAAAACGGAATGGTGTTTTCTGGGGGAACAGACGTGGAAACGGAACTTTCCGTTTTCATGAATATGGAATTTCCATTTCTACTATAGGACCATGGCTGATTTGTAGCCCAACTACCAAACAACACACAATGATACAATGAGTAGAATGAGCAGAATGGATCATTTGAGGACCAACTTTTACTACCACACACATATTCAACTAGACCCTATACGGAATTGTAATGTATTATTACAATACTACCCTATGCTGCTAAGATAACCATATTATTTTGTAGCCATGTTAACAATTCCATAAGTTTGTTTGCTTTTTTCTGTATTTCTCTATGATTCAAGGGGGGTTTTTAAGTTCCAGTCAACATACAATATTGTTTCCATGTCCGCTCTGTATTCACTCCTTGTTTGTTTTTGGTACTATCTATTTCCATATTCGTTTCCGTGGTTTCTGTATTCGTTTCCGCTTCTGCAAAAAAATATGGAAACAAATATGGTAGCACCCAGTTCCGTTCGTTTCCACGCCGTTTTCATCCCTACTGCTATGGGCTTCTAGCAAGAACCGTTGTTTCCTACGCATCAAAACCACAATGGTGATTTATCAAGTTTGATGTTTTAACCTTCAACAAGGACCGGTCGTAGTCAAATTCGATTCAACTAAAGTTGGAGAAATAGACACCCGCGAGCCACCTTTATGCAAAACTAGTTGCATGTATGTCGGTGGAACCGGTCTCATGAACGTGGTCATGTAAGGTTGGTCCGGGCTGCTTCATCTAACAATACCACTGAATCAAATAAGACATTGGTGGTGAGCAGTATGACGATCACCGCGCACAACTCTTTGTGTTCAACTCGCGCATATCATCTACGCATAGACCTGGCTCGGATGCCACTGTTGGGGAACGTAGCATGTAATTTAAAAAATTTCCTACGCTCACGCAAGATCTATCTAGGAGATGCATAGCAACGAGAGTGGGTGTAGGATCGAAAGTATGTCTAGAGGGGGGTTGATTAGACTACTTGCCCAAATAAAAATCTAGCATTTTCCCAAATTTAGTTCTTGGCAGATTTTAGCAGCTTAGCACAAGTCAAGAAATCAACCTACACATGCAATTCTAAGAGTGTAGCAGCCGAATGTAAAACAATTGCATATGAAGGTAAAGGGAGGAGTTTGAGGAGGAAAACGCAATGTTGACACATAGATTTTTTATCCGTGGTTCCGATAGGTGGTGCTATCGTACATCCACACTGATGGAGACTTCAACCCATGAAGGACAACGGTTGCGCGAGTCCACGGAGGGCTCCACCCATGAAGGGTCCATGAAGAAGCAACCCTGTCTATCCCACCATGGCCATCGCCCACGAAGGACTTGCCTCACTAGGGGTAGATCTTCACGAAGTAGGCGATCTCCTTGCCCGTACAAACTCATTGGTTCAACTCCACAATCTTGTCGGAGGCTCCCAAGTGACACCTAGCCAATCTAGGAGACACCACTCTCCAAGAAGTAACAAATGGTGTGTTGATGATGAACTCCTTGCTCTTGTGCTTCAAATGATAGTCTCCCCAACACTCAACTCTCTCTCACAGGATTTGGATTTGGTGGAAAGAAGATTTGAGTGGAAAGCAACTTGGGGAAGGCTAGAGATCAAGATTTATGTGGTAGGAAGGGAAGATCTTTACCTCAACACAAGTGTAGGTGGTTCTCTCTCAGAAAATGTATGCTGGAAGTGTAGGTACATTCTGATGGCTCTCTCCACGAATTAAGAGTGGGTGGAGGGGTATATATAGCCTCCACAAAAAATCTAACCTTTACACACAACTTACCAAACTCGATGGGACCGAATCGTGAAACTCGGTCGGACCGATTCTGGAAATAATGTGACCGTTAGGATTTTTGGTGGGACCGACATGTCATCTCGGTGGGACCGATATGGTTAGGGTTAGGGCATAACGAAATCTCGGTGAGACCGATTACACAAACTTGGTGAGACCGATTTTTGTAATGGACACACAGAGGGTTGGTCAGGCAAACTCAGTGGGACCGATTCGCTCATCTCGGTTGGACCGAAATGTTACGAAGAGGAAACAGGGAGTTTGCATTGCAATCTCGGTGGGACCGATCGCTCATCTCGGTTTGACCGAAATGTTACGGAGGGAAACAGAGAGATTGCAATCCCATCTCGGTGAGACGGAGATCCCTATCGGTGAGACTGAAAAGACTAGGGTTTTGTGGCAGTGGCTATGTCATCTGAACTCGGTGGCGCCGGATAGATAGTTTTGGTGGGGCCGAGTTTGACTTTTGGTTTGGGTCATATGTGGATGTGAGAAAGTAGTTGAGGGCTTTGGAGCATATCACTAAGCACTTTGAGCAAGAAACTCATTAAACAACACCTCATCCCTCCTTGATAGTATTGGCTTTTCCTATAGACTCAGTGTGATCTTGGATCACTAAAATAGAAAATGTAGAGTCTTGTGCTTTGAGCTTGAGCCAATCCTTTTGTCCTTAGCATTTTGAGGGATCCACTTTTCTCATCCATGCCATGTCAATCATTGAGCTTTCCTAAAATATTTATCTTGAAATAGCATTATCTCAATGAGCTATATGTTGTTAGGAATTACCAAAACCACCCAGGGATAGTTGCACTTTCAATCTTCCCCTTTTTTGGTAATTGATGACAACATATAGATCAAAGCTTCGACAAATGATAATAAGATTAAAAGACATCGTCGCTTTGAGAAGTATGTGATAAGTAAGAGCTCCCCCTAAATTTGTGCACTATTTGAAAATTTGCTTTGGACTGCAAATGCACAATGAGTTAGGATCATGAGTCACTCTTCCATGTCACATACATCTTGGTGGAGCGCTCAAAAATGATAATAATTAAACACATGCACTCATCACCAAGCAAAGTGAATGATCATATAAGGATATGAAAGATAATGTCATGATCATCCAAGTATCTCACAAAAGGCATAATGTATCAAGCAAAGCACACACAAAGAAGTTCAACCACCAAAAGCAAGAGAGATAAAAAGCAACACTCTCTCTTGAAGCCTATGATCTATACATTTTTCTCCCCCTTTGGCAACAAGTTACCAAAAAGTTCAAAAATGCATAGTACTAATCGACTATCAGGCTTGGTCTTCATGTGGTGGTGTAGAGATGACTCCAAGGACGAAAGCATCAGTTGATGTAGCTGGAGCTGGTGGAGTAGGAGCTGGAGTTGGAGGCACTAAGGCTGTAGCAGCTGGTGCAGATGATGTAGCTCTAGTGTCTGGAACAGGCATTGCAGCAGATATCTGACCTCTGGGCACTCTAGCAAATGCATCTGTGGTAGACTTGCCCTTCTTCTCCTCCACTTCCTCCTGAAGTTTCTCAACTGCAGTTTGTATTTCTGTGACCTTCACATCAAGTGCATAAAACTTCTGCTCTATGATCCTCTCCAAGCTCTCCTGGTTTTGAGTCAGGGTGGCCAAGCCCTTCTCAATCCTCAAGGTGGAGGCAATCAAGTAGCCAAGTTGATCTTGCTTGCTCTTCAGAAACACTTGAGATGCCTCTTCTGCAGTTGGCATCTTAGCAGCTTTCTCTGCCCTTGCTTTCTCTCTCTTTTCATGTGCTTGCACAGATGATGGTTCTTCCTCATTCATCTCAACAGTGTTGTCTTCAAATTCAGGGTATAGGGGTAGATGCTCCTTGTCCAAAAGATATGTGCCTGTGCCCACCTTTGAGTTGATGAGCTCCTGAATGTGTGGATCATACCCACAACTCCTCTTCTGATCAGCTATAGTCCTCTTGATTGTTTCCACAATCAGGCTCATGACTTTGAATTTCTGAGGTATATCAAATAAGTGCAGCAAGTTGATAGCATGACCTCTAAACATCTTGTGATCTCCTGACTTGGGAAGCAATGTATGCCTGAGTATCCAATTGATAGTAGGCAGACCAGGCAACAAGTAGTGCACAAATCCAAGCTTGTGAGTTTCCAAAGCTTTTTCTGGGATCTCTCTATACATGTGAGCCATAGAGTTGTGGTATTTCTTCTTCTCTGCATATACATCCAACTCATCTTCAGATTCCTTAGGGGCATTGATTAGCTCAGCCAATTCCTCAAGCGTGGATTGGTACCTAGTACCCTCAGACATCTAGACAATCCTCCCATCTGGGTAGAAATGAGCTGTGGAGTAAAACTGCATAATGAGCTCATCATTCCACTTGGCGAGCTTCTGGGCAACAAAGTCATCAACTCCACAAGACTTGAAGCTGTCATACACTCCTGGATAGTGAGCTTCATTCTTCTTGATGCACTCCCAGTTGATCCACCTCATGTCACACACAATGGGCTTCTTGTCAAGCAAAATGGTTTCATAGAAATCATGTTGCTCCTTTGTGTGGAATCTGTAGTCAACTGCTGTCCTTCTCCTCATAGCATAAGGATCCGACTGTCTCCACAATCTCAGTCCAGCATCCTTTCTGATATGCATGTCCTCAGCAACTGGATGAACATCATTGTGATCAAGAAACTTGTGCTTCAACTTTCTCAACATAAGAGAATCTTCATCTTCTTCAGCAGCTTCAGGCACTGGGGACTTGTTCTTATCAGATGCAGGTATGTTCCTGGTGTTCCTCTTGCGTTTAGGCTTGGGTGCAGGTGCAATAGCCTTGGGAGCAGCTTTGGGCTTAGATGGAGCAGCCCCTGACTTGATTGCATCTCCCATTAGCTTCTGAGCTTTAGGAGCTGGTGCATCATCCTCTTCCTCCTCTTCTTCCTCATCAGAAGATCTCCTCATAGATGGCTTGCCAAGTACTTTGGCAGTAGTAGTTCTGACTCTCTTCTTCTTCTTATCTTGGCCAGCAGCTTCTTCATCAGACTCAATGGTGAACTTCATGATTTCACCAGTGGCAACCTTCCTAGGTTTGGAAGTGGGAATTCTCCTGGCAGGTGCCTTCTTTTGCATCCCTGGCTTGGTGGAAGCAGTTGTGCCATACTCCTTTTTCAGCACCTTCTTCTTAGAAGTGGCCTCATCCTCAGCAGCCACATAGTCCTCATCTTCAGAATCTGAGGTTTTCTTCTTCCTTGCCCTGGTGGCAGCTTTGGGCAAATTGCTGGGTGTGCTCCTGCTGCCCTCATCATAACTGCTAGAGGGACTAGTGCCCTCACTCATCTGGACCTGCTCCTCAGACTTGTTCTGACTGTCACTCTGATCTGACATGATGGAAACTCTGACAGCAGACCCTGTGAATAGATGTAGATGAGGTAGAGTGGATGAGCATCACAAAGCACAGAGGTTTTTGCAAAAAGTTGAATCAATAACTTAGTTTTAGTTTTCCATAGAAAACATTTCGGAGCTACTGATTTGTAAACTCAGTGATACGGAAGCAGCTTTTGGAACCTAAACTAGTGAACTCGGTCAGACCGAGTCACATTTCGGTGGCACCGAGACTGCTAGGGTTTCACAAAGAATCGATCTCGGTCGCACCGATTTGCAATTCTCATTCAGACTGAGAATCCCATGTGCAATGGCCTAAGCCAAATCGGTGAGACCGATTTCTACAACTCGGCCGGTCCGAGATGAACTCGGCGGAAACCTAACCCTAAATTTTCAATCCAAAACTAATCTACGGAGTAGTTTTGCTGGATAGGAAGATTTCAAACGTGGCAAGATTCATGGCAATGCAATGTGCTAGGAATCGGAGTGAGGATATCACAAAGTTTTCAAATCCATACCCTAGTTCGGCGATGGACTTTCTACAGCGGCAACGGCGGAGCAGAATCCTGTTGACGGCGGTGGAAACCAGTGGCGGGAGGTCGCTGGCGACAAGGAGGATGATCCGGAGACCCGAGGA
Source organism: Triticum aestivum (assembly GCF_018294505.1). NCBI lineage: Eukaryota > Viridiplantae > Streptophyta > Magnoliopsida > Poales > Poaceae > Triticum > Triticum aestivum. The sequence goes on along the minus strand of NC_057813.1, from coordinate 401,853,877 downwards.
GGCAGAGCAGGCTGTGCGCGGGCGAAGGGGTTTCGGAAAAATTTCCAAATTTTGGCCCGGGGGTATATATAGCCTGACCCTATCGGTGTGACCGAGTGGAACAACTCAGTGGCAATGAGATGCAAAACTGCAAGCAGTTACTGCAACTCGATGTGGCTGAAAGGTTCTAATCGGTTGCAAGGAGGTTGAAAACCTAGATCAACTTAGTGATCTCGGTGTGAACGAAATTAGTGAATCGGTCAGACCGAAATGCACAAAGAGGTTTTAGAAGTTTAAGTCTATGACGAATCAGGGACTCCGAGTGCTCCTCACATAGAGTGGTTCGAATCTGACTTGATCAAACTTTGTGATGTAGCATGAATAGAGTTTGAGACAAGAAAAGCATGGATAGCTAGAGAAGGTTCTTAGGCATTCTTGTCCATCCACTTGGCAAAAGAAAAGAATCCAAACAATCAAAACAACAAGTGGATGTCCTTGAATGAGTAAAATATGCAACCAACATGCTCACACAATAAAATGGCAAATGAAATATGTGGCAAAGCATGCACAACCAATTCTAGCATCTATCAAGCAATTGGCGATGACTAGGTCATCTATATATGAGTATATTGACTTAGGAGTCAAATGAGAACATTTTATCATAGGTCATACTCATTGTTTAAGCACAAGTGGGGTTACCACTTTTACATAAAGCATTGTTGTGTTCACACCATTAGAGTTGCTTTAGCTCAATTCTTGGAGTAAAGCTCCCCCTAGATGTGAGATCCCCCCTAAGAGGGATGAACTAACCTTGGGTTTTGTCGATGATGACTTCATGTAGGTGTTGAAGATGTCGATGCTCAATGTTGATGTAGATCATTTGGAGCAATCCATTGGAGTGACTTGCACTTTCAATACCTACACGGGTTAGTCCCACAAGGAACAAACAAGGATATCCATAGACATAGAGTGATGCACACACAAGATGATGTCCATGAAAGCATTAGGTTACCTTGTCCCTTGTCTTACCAACAAGAGGGTTTGTGACTCCTTGAACTAGTGCAAGATATGGAAGTTGATTGCACTTGTCCTTGCCAAAATGGTATGAGTGAAGTATGTTGGCGGAGTCACCCTCAAGAACTCTCTAGTTCTTATTCTTTGGGATCCACATCATCTTGATGGGAATCCTAGCTTGGAGTTGTAGTTGTACTTGTTGAAGTAGAACTTGATGTAGTCTTGGGAACCCACTTGACCAAAGCCTTAGGAGCTTCTTCAAATGCATCAATCTCCTCTTGAAGCTTCTCCTTGCCTTTTTGCTTGTGGTCTTGTGGTAGAAGATCATCTTGTGCTTGTGTCCCTTTGAAAGAAGTAGGATCATACTTCTCTTGTTGAGGAACAAACTTCGTCTTGGGGTATTGATCTTCTTCCCACTCAACTCCATTGGCATTGAACTTTCGTTCAAAACCAACACCTTGATTCTTCCGGTGCCTTCCTTGCTTGCATACAATTTCCTCGAATTGCCTACTTCCGACAAGACACTTGTAATCACTTTCTCTATAATTCCCTTCAATAAGCTATTTTCTTGCTCAAGTGTAACTTGGCTAAGAGAATCATTAGTGGAATCAAGAGAACTACTAGAAGCAACAATATTGGATTTAGCATGATTATTGTTACTACTAGAAGAAGAATATTTCTTGTTCTTGTTATTAGACTTGACTTGAGGCATGAAAGTAGATAAGAGTAAACGCTTGGCAATGTAAGAAGAACTTTTCTTGCAAAGATCATCATTGATTGCCTTTAAAAACTCATGCTCTTGCTCAAGGTTGAGCTTTTCAAAGCGTAACTTCTCATGAGTCTTTAAAAGTTCTCGATGATCTTCTAAGATAGTTTCATGAGCTAACTTAAGAGTGTTTAGTTCTTTAGTCAGACGCTCAATCTTCTCTTTATCATTGTCATTCGTTTTATCTTGATTAGCATGATTATTTAACGTTTCATCATATTATTCATCACTAGAGTTGTCAACAAGTAAATCAGCATCACCTAACAAGTCATCTTCATCACTATTGAAATCAACATACTCGGGGTGTGATACCTTTGGGCCTTTAGCCATGAAGCATCTTCCAAGTCCTTCATTTGGTGAATCAAATATGTCATAGGAGTTGGTTGACACAAGTGCTAGACTGGCAACACCTTCACCTTGAGTATATTCGGAATCAGAGTGATAGCTTCTCTCGGAGTGATTGTCGGAGTCGGAGCCGGATACCCATTCACCAACATGAGCTTGATGTCTTCGTTTTGTGTAGCTCCTTGATGACTTATCCTTCCTTTCTGAATCATTGCTTCTCCGAGATGTTCTTCGTTCATAACGATCATCTCTACTCCTCCTTTCTCTTGATGGAGATTCTTCTCTTCTACTTCTTCTTTTTGGAGAGTCTTCTCTTCTTTTGTAGGGAGTCGTACACTCATTGGAATAGTGTTCGGGTCTTCCACAATTATAGCAATTACGCTCACGACTAGAAGATCTTTTGTCATTGTAGGACCTTGACTTGGAGCTTCTTTCCTTGCTTCTATTCTTGTAGAACTTGTTGAAGTTCTTCACCATTAGGCTCAATTCTTCATTGAAAGTTTGTTTCTCACTTGATGATGTGGGACCTTCACATGAGGCTTTGTAAGCACCACTTGACTTGTTGTGGAGCTCCTCCTTATCCTTGAGTGACATCTCATGAGCAATAATTCTTCCAATGACTTCTGTTGGCTTGAGATCTTTGTAATTGGGCATCATTTGGATCAATGTGCATACGGTATCATACTTCCCATCCAAGGCTCTTAGGATCTTCTTGATGATGAATTTGTCGGTCGTCTCTTCACTTCCTAAGCTGGCGATCTCATTTGTGATGAGAGCAAACCTAGATTACATCTCGGCGACGCCTTCACCATCCTTCATTTTAAACTTGTCAAGTTGACTTTGAAGCACATCCAATTTGGATTCATTGATGGAGTCGGTACCTTCATGCATGTCAATCAAAGTATCCCAAATTTCCTTTGCATTCTCAAGACGACTGATTTTGTTGAATTCTTTGGGGCACAATCCGTTGAAGAGAATATCACAAGCTTGAGCGTTGTGTTGCAGCATCTTCAACTCTTCCGCGGTAGCTTCACGGTTCGGTTCCCTCCCATCAAAGAATTCACCTTGCAAGCCAATACACACAATAGCCCAAACGTTGGGGTTATGTCCAAGAATATGCATTTTCATCTTATGCTTCCAACTAGCAAAATTAGTACCATCAAAGTAAGGACCTCTACGGTGGTAATTTCCCTCGCTAGACGCCATACTCTCCTAGGTTGTGAAACCAAGGCTATGACCACCAAAAGCTATGGAAATCAAAGCAAATGGAGACCAAAGCTCTGATACCACTTGTAGGATCGAAAGTATGTCTAGAGTGGGGAGGGTGATTAGACTACTTGACCAAATAAAAATCTAGCCTTTTCCCAAATTTAGTTCTTGGCAGATTTTAGCAACTTAGCACAAGTCAAGCAATCAACCTACACATGCAATTCTAAGAGTGTAGCAGTGGAGTGTAAAACAATTACATATGAAGGTAAAGGGAGGAGTTTGAGGAGGCAAACACAATGTTGACACGGAGATTTTTTATCCGTGGTTCCGATAGGTGGTGCTATCGTACATCCACGTTGATGGAGACTTCAACCCACGAAGGGTAACGGTTGCGCGAGTCCATGGAGGGCTCCACCCATGAAGGGTCCACGAAGAAGCAACCTTGTCTATCCCACCATGGCCGTCGCCCACGAAGGACTTGCCTCACTAGGGGTAGATCTTCACGAAGTAGGCGATCTCCTTGCCCGTACAAACTCCTTGGTTCAACTCCACAATCTTGTCGGAGGCTCCAAAGTGACACCTAGCCAATCTAGGAGACACCACTCTCCAAGAAGTAACAAATGGTGTGTTGATGATGAACTCCTTGCTCTTGTGCTTCAAATGATAGTCTCCCCAACACTCAACTCTCTCTCACAGGATTTGGATTTGTTGGAAAGAAGATTTGAGTGGAAAGGAACTTGGGGAAGGCTAGAGATCAAGATTTATGTGGTAGGAATGGAAGATCTTGACCTCAACACAAGTGTAGGTGGTTCTCTCTCAGAAAATGTATGCTGGAAGTGTAGGTACGTTCTGATGTCTCTCTCCATGAATGAAGAGTGGGTGGAGGGGTATATATAGCCTCTACACAAAATCTAACCGTTACACACAACTTACCAAACTCGGTGGGACCGAATCATGAAACTCGGTCGGACCGATTCTGGAAATAATGTGACCGTTAGGATTTTCGGTGGGACCAACATGTCATCTCGGTGGGACCGATAAGGTTAGGGTTAGGGCATAACGTAATCTCGGTGAGACCAATTACACAAAGTCAGTGAGACCGATTTTGGTAATGGACACATAGAGGGTTGGTCAGGCAAATTCGGTGGGACCGATTCGCTCATCTCGGTTGGACCGAAATGTTACAAAGAGGAAACAGGGAGTTTTCATTGCAATCTCGGTGGGACCGATCGCTCATCTCGGTTTGACCGAAACGTTACGAAGGGAAACAGAGAGATTGCAATCCCATCTCGGTGAGACTGAGATCCCTATCGGTGAGACCGAAAAGACTAGGGTTTTGTGGCAATGGCTATGGCATCTGAACTCGGTAGCGCCAGATAGATAGTTTCGGTGGGGCCGAGTTTGACTTTTGGTTTGGGTCATATGTGGATGTGAGAAAGTAGTTGAGGGCTTTGGAGCATATCACTAAGCACTTTGAGCAAGAAACTCACTAAGCAACACCTCATCCCTCCTTGATAGTATTGGCTTTTCCTATAGACTTAATGTGATCTTGGATCACTAAAATAGAAAATGTAGAGTCTTGTGCTTTGAGCTTGAGCCAATCCTTTTGTCCTTAGCATTTTGAGGGATCCAATTTTCTCATCCATGCAATGCCAATCATTGAGCTTTCCTGAAATATTTATCTTGAAATAGCATTAGCTCAATGAGCTATATGTTGTTAGGAATTACCAAAACCACCCAGGGATAGTTGCACTTTCAGTGGGACAATGTGTCCATGTACCTTGTAGACCGAAAGCGGAAGCGTTTGACAACGCGGTTGATGTAGTCGAACTTCTTCTCGTTCTGACCGATCAAGCACCGAATGTACAACACCTCTGAGTTCTGCACACGTTCAACTCGATGACGTCTCTCGAACTCTTGATCCAAAAAGTGTCAAGGGAGAGTTTCGTCAGCACGACGGCGTGGTGACGGTGATGGTGAAGTAATCCGCGCGGGGCTTTGCCTAAGCATTACGTGAATATGACCGGAGGCGTAAACTGTGGAGGGGGGCGCCGCACATGGTTAACAACTGGTGATGTGTGTTCTAGCGGTGCCCCCCCCACATATATATAGGTTGGAGTGGAGGATAGGCAGCAAAGGGGGCGCCCCAAGTAGGAAGAATCCTACTTGGGCGGCTCCCAATTCGGCCTCCCCCCTTCCATATTCATCCGGAGGGGGAAGGAAGGAGGAGGAAGGAGAGAAGGAAGGGGAAGGCCAAATTGCTCCCCTTCCTTTGTCTCTTCCCCTCTTTCCTTCCCCCTTATTTCTGCCTACATGGGCCGCACCAGCACCCTAGGAGCTGGTCTGTCCCCTTCTTGGCCCATGTAGTTGCCGGCGGGATGCCCAGAACCCTTTCTAGTGACCCGATATGTACCGGGTATCCCCGGAACACTTTCGGTGTCCGAGTATCATCATCCAATATATGAATCTTTACCTCTAGACCATTTCGAGACTCCTCGTCATGTCCGTGATCTCATCCGGGACTCCAAACAACATTTGGTCACAACACATAACTCATATAATACAAAATCGTCATCGAATGTTAATCGTGCGGACCCTACGTGTTCGAGAACTATCTAGACATGAATAAGACACATCTCTAGTCAATAACCAACAGCAGAACCTGGATGCTCATATTGGTTCCCACATATTCTATGGAGATCTTTATCGATCGTACTGTAATGACAACATACGTTATTCCCTTTGTCATCGGTATGTTACTTGCCCGAGATTCGATCGTCGGTATTCTTCATACTTAGTTCAATCTTGTTGCTGGCAAGTCTCTTTACTCGTTCTGTAATACATCATCCCGCAACTAACTCATTAGTCACATTACTTGCAAGGCTTATTATGATGTGCAATATCGAGAGGGCCCAGAGATACCTCTTTGATACTCGGAGTGACAAATCCTAATCTCGATCTATGCCAACCCAACAAACACCTTTGGAGATACCTGTAGAGCATCTTCATAATCACCCAGTTACGTTGTGACGTTTGATAGCACACAAGGTATTCCTCCGGTATTCGAGAGTTTCATAATATCATAGTTAAAGGAATATGTATATGACATGAAGAAATCAATAGCAACAAAACTGAACATTCAACATGCTAAGCTAATGGATGGGTCTTGTCCATCACATCATTCTCCTAATGATGTGATCTTGTTCATCAAATGACAACACATGTCTATGGTTAGGAAAATAGCTTAGCCATCTTTGATTAACGAGCTAGTCTAGTAGAGGCTTACTAGGGACACAGTGTTTTGTCTATGTATCCACACATGTATCAAGTTACCGGTTAATACAATTCTAGCATGAATAATAAACATTTACCATGATATAAGGAAATATAAATAAGAACTTTATTATTGCTTCTAGGGCATATTTCCTTCAGTTTCTAGCATGTGCAGAGAAGGTTAACCCCACTTTTCTTGTTGCAAATCATTTGTTAGATGTGATTCAGACACTATCATTGTGCTATGTTATTCTGGATGTGATTAAGAGAGTTCCACAGTTTTTACCTAGTATTTAAAAATGTTGTCATCTCATGAGCGGTGCCCTGAGAAATTATTTGGCACCGCATTCGTAATTTGTGCAGCCAACTTTGCTCCACACATCCGAGCAGCCAAGCAGTAAAATACTAAAACTTTATGGCACGAAGGAACTGGGAATCGGAGCAACTAGGTTCTTAGGAGTCTGGTTCCCTGAATTTTCCTCTGGCATTGGCTCGGCAATGCAGGGCACCGGTGCCAAATGTTGCAACAGTTGTTTTGACACCGATTTTGACATAAATAGTGGATGGCCTAAGTGTTATTAGATCTATGTTACTAAATTTTTGCATGTACACACATGTTAGTATCAATTTGATGTTATCCAAACACTGTCGCTATGCTGTTGCAGTTCTATTCAGCTTAATCATAAAATTTTCAATTTGTTATTTATAGTACATGACTAAGAACTTGTAGCGTTATTGCAGTTAATTATAGCTTGTGATGTTTCTGAATTTGGTTGTTGTATCAGTAGCAATTAATTCATTTGCACATTGATCTTTTTGAGAAGATATGTCATAATTAACGTGTTTCTTCAGTTTTTTCAAAATATGTATGTGGTGATTTTCTATGTTTCTAGAAACCAATTTCCCCTACAATTGTTACTGATTTAGTTTTAAATATTATAGGATGAACGGAAGTGTTCTTACGTGGAGTGGGTTGATCAAGAGTGGCCTAGCAAAGTTCCGAAGCATGTATAAGGAAGAGAACAGAGATAGGCTTAGAGAAAGTGTTGTCAATGCTGAAGAATATTTTAAGATATGGGAAAAAAGATGAAGATGGAGAATGAGCTTAGATTTTTTAATTAGACTTTGCTATGATGGTGTTGGCGAAGGAGGGGGCACTTTCCCAGTTGGTCAGTGCAAAACAGGTTCTTACTTAACTGAAAGCAGAGGTGGAGAAGACGAACTTGACTGATCATGCATCAGTCGATTAGGGAAATGAATATATTGTTCTAATATTGTGCTTATGAAGGTGAACTAGCTATATGTTGTACTGTGTTGTTTTGATGTAGGTATTGTACTGTGATGTTAAAATATATTTATGTGCCTGATATGAAATTGGCAAACAACTGTACGATATGAAATGTGAATTTGCTTAATATTGAATTATTAATAGTAAACTAATAAACATGCTAAATGGGTCATGAAACTTTATAAATGGTTATAGTAGTAAAAGCGTGTGTGATGGATAACACAATGCCATATAGTTTTCTTCATCGAATCCTCTGTGATATATTTGAAATAAAGCAAACGGTTAATGGAGGCAGAGCGTGTGTGATTGTTACACCTATCACACACGAGGCTATACAGAAAACTGTGTGTGATGTAGATACGAACGGAAACATTTGTCTGGGATTCAGTGTATGGGATGTGCAGACGAACGTAAACGTTTGTCTGGTATTCACTATGTGGGATGTACATATGAACAGAAACGTTTGTCTGGGATTCACTGTGTGGGATGTACATATGAACGGAAACGTTTGTTTGGGATTCACTGTGTGGGTACATACGAACAAAAACGTTTCTCTGGGATTCACTGTGTGGGATGTACGTACGAACGGAAACGGTTGGGCCTGTATAATTGTATGCGATGGCTAGCCCGATTGCACACAAGCTCATTTTGTCCAGCGTGTGTGACTAGAGGGCCTATCCCCGATGGTTTCTGGGTCGTGTGGGAAGGACCCCCCTCCCTATCACACACACATGCAAGGCGACGGTTTAAAACTCCATTACGGAAAGGGGTTAAAAATCGTTTTTATAGCAGCTCACTGTACCAGTGCACGTCGATCAATGACTAGAGCTCGAGCAAGGGCTATATCCAAGCCGAGGTGAACTCGCTCCTCTCAGAACTTATATATTCCACATATGATACATGGCTACTACCTCAAGTGGAGACACTGTGTGTGATCAGGTACTTAGAGGAATGCCATGATGCTGCGACATCCAATGGATAAGATGGCGAGGACACCAAGCGCAAGGACCAAGAGGAAGAGCTGCCAGAAAGCTATAGCCACCGGACATCCGGTGCTGACCGGACGTCCGACGCTTGGAAGATCCACCTGCCAGAAGGGCCAGTCGACGGACGCTACAACGGCCAGATGACCGACAAGTACCTGACATTCGGCACACTCCAACGACCAGACGTCCGACCGTCTCCAGATATCTCACACAACTAATCCAGAACGAAAATGCCAGAAGTCCGAGCCCCTCCGGACGACCGACGCATCGGATGTCTGACCCCGTCCAGAAATTCGACGAAGACGTTACAGAGCCAAAACGCCGGTCTGTGCACAGTGATTCGGGCCGAGGCCCATGTACCTCTTCACCCCCTAGACTATATATACTCCTTCTCCTCCAATGTTTTAGGGTTAGCACTATGATAGCTTAACATTGAGACTGAGCCTTGCTCATCCACTTATCCCTACTCCCATGGCGCTGAAGACCTCCATGTGAGAAGATCCCCCAAGTGGATTCGAGACCCCCTTGTGGGAAGATCCTCCAAGGATTCAAGACCCCTTTCCTCCTAGGATTGGGATGAACTAGTTACCTTTGCATCTCCCTTTGTTTACTTTGGATCTTGTATTTCTCCCTTTGTGTCTGTGGATCTAGCACATGTGTGATTGGATCAAGTCTATTTGAGAGTTCTTCTTGTGTTTCTCTTTGATTTGCTCTCTTCGCCCCTCCAAGTGTGAAAAGATCAACCTACTTGGGTTCCATCCTACATCATCTTGGATTAGAGCCATGTTGTTTCACACCTTGGAGTTCTTTATCTCCATTTTCTAGCCCCAATTTGTGTGTTTTTACCCAATTTCAAAATCCCCACAAAATAGCCATACCAAAAAAATTGTGATTTGTTGGTTTGATGATATTTTGTTCATTTTGATCCATGGATTTGATGTGTTTCAGGTGGATCTAGCTTTTCCCCATCATTTCTATCCACAAAATTCACCCAATTTTCACCTCAAATTTTCTTTTGTCCACGAAACCCTCGAGTTCATCACGAACAGATTTTCCCCACTCACCGGACATCCGATCCGAGATCGGTCGTCCGATAGCCACCGATCATTCGACCATTACCGTACGTCCAACCAAAACCTAACGAAACTGAATTTATCACAGAAAATTACAGCCACCGCCCACACTTCTGCATTGCCACCATCATTTGACCAATTTGTCTCGAATTTTGACAGGATTTCCACCACCTCTTCCACATACTACCACCGCTTTCCACAACCACCATGGCTTATCCGCTACCTCCGACAATTTTGACACATTTTGCCATTTGAGAACTTGAGTTACGATTTCTATTTCCTTGTTCGCCGCCAATCGAACAACCGCTGGAGGGGCTCCATGCACAGAGTAAAGAGGACTGGGAACAAAGGGTCCCCTTCTCAAAGGCCCCAACAGTCGTAAATCTTCCTTCATGGTGCTCCATTCACCATGATTCGCGTTGAGGAGTGTTCAAGTAGTCCACAAACCCACGATATTCACCCTGGGCTAAAACCCATCTTGCAAAGGGTCTCCACAAGGAATGACCACTGTACCGAATCAAACGTCTTTGTAATATCTAGCTTTAGAAGGATCTAAGGCACTTTGAGCGCATGAACCCGTCGAGCAGTACATTGAACAAACATGAAGTTGTCATGGAGGGATTGCCCCTTGACGAAAGCACTTTGATGTATCCCCACTAGTTTTGGAAGCTCATCTACTAACCTTGTTGCCAGAATCTTGTCAAAGATTTTGATTTCCCCATGCACAAGGCTATCCGGCCGGAAATCTCAGAGCTCCATAGCATGATCTTTCTTCGGCAACAAGGAAACGATGGCTTTATCTATGCCGAAAGCACTCCCATGTCACCGCGGCACAAGACCTCTAAAGCCCTCATGAAATCATCCTTATTTATGTGCTAGAAAGTGGCGTAGAAGCGGCCAGTAAATTCGTCTAGCCCCGAGGCCTTGCCTTGCGACTTCGCCTTTACCACCTTTTCCACTTCCTCAGTCGAAAATGGCATATCTGGATGGCCGAGGTCTCTGCTCAGAGCGTCAAGGTCAATAGTGTACACTTGATCCGGACCACGCCCAAACATGGCATCATAATACTCATCCATCGTTGTGGCTATTTGTTTGTGGCTCGACACAATAGCCCCTTCGCATTATAGCGTAGTCATGATGTTCTTCCTGTGACGGTGCTTCACATGTTGATGAAAAGTTTTTGTACTTGCATCCCCTTAACGTAGATACATGAGCCTCAATCGTTGTCGTGCAATTGATCTCTCAAGGGAATCTTTTAAAAATTGAATACAAAATGACTATTTTACATAATGACTATACTGTACTATTTTATTTTGTATTCCCGCAAAAAGACTATTTTATTTTGTATATATACGAACACTTTTTATTTGTGTACGTGATTTTTCTTATAGAATTTAAAATTTATTGAAACCTGTTAAGGTTTCCCTTTATTTGTTTTTTTAGGGAATTTCATGTTTTTAGCACAAAATTCCATTTATTGTAAAGGTTTCCTTTTATTTCCATAAAACGCCAATGGGCCGCGGCCCGCTTGCCCGGCGCGGACCCTCCACGCGAAGGACGCTCCTTCAATTCAGCCTCAGTTCAGTCCTTGCAATTCCACGCACATTTCGCCGAGGGTTTAGGGTGTTGGAGCCACCGCCGCCGACACCGCCGGTGCTGCCCTGCTCCTTCGCCCGAGACCGATGGAGAACCACATGCATCCCGGTGCCGGTGGTGGTGGCTGGCGTGGCGGCGGCCAGCACGGGCGAGGGGGCGGGCGTGGCGGCGGCCAGCACGGGCGTGGGGGCGGGCGTGGCGACGCCCAGTGCGGGGGTCATGGCCGCGGCAGGCATCTCGTGGCCGCGCGGGCTGGCAAATTCAAGCGGGCCGCCTTCTTGCCGTCGGATCATCTGGTGAGCTTCTTGACTTGCACTCAAACGCCGTTGGTGCTTAGTGAAACGCGGTAGATATTTTTGGGGAGAGGAGGAGGGGGTCGCCGGCGCCGTGGTCGGGCTTCTCCCGCACGTACTCCACCTCCACCTCCAAGGAACCCTGTCGTTAGGTGCGGTTCGAGCTGATTATAGGGTGGCGGAACCGGAACTCACCTAGGGGACGGGGTCGGGGCCGGGGCTCTCCTTGGAGCCCTCACCCGCTGCCGCATTTTCGTCCTTGACCATGTTCTTCCTGGTGCGGTGGTGGCTGCCATGGCAGGTGTCCTTTGTTGTGGCTGTGTAATGTGGTCGAACCAGTGAGGTGGAGTACTTGCCCTAGGAATCCCCACATAAGCTTTGGAACACTAGTAAATGCGCACATGCAGTGCACGTTTGTATTTGGGAGAAAATTAATTGCACATTAATATTAAAAAGAGCGATATCGGTTAAGAGATAATATTCCACTATGACCCCATACATCCAAGTGGATGGTCTCAGGTGCTATAAGGTTGATCTTTTGATTCTTGCTTTCTAGAATTCGCAACTAACGATTTGATGTAACTTCTTTGTCTCAGATTGTTGCTGCGGAAGCTGCTGTGACTAATATTCCTGTAAGAATTAAGTTCTAATACATTTATTTTATGCAATATTAGCTTTAACACCATGTTTGAATTCAGTTATAATATACTCATGTTCCGCTGTACAATATTCTTTTTTGTACAGTACGAAGTACTGGAAATGTTCCTCCCCGCGGCCAGCTCACACATGAGGCGAACATTTGTAAACTACATCAGATCTTTGACTCCAATTCAGCAAATGCAAGTACCTGGGGACACAAGGCTTTATGATCAGTCATCAGTGGTTGCTCTCAACTCAACTGGTGCATCTGTCGACTGGGTTGTGGAGCTACACAGGGCTGGGTTCTCACTGGATGGTGTGATGGGGGTAAATGATTTTGTTGTTGACCACAGAGGCCTTCTGAAAGGGAGCCATGTCCTTAGGAAGATGCTGAAGCCACTAGACGATACCAGGAGGGACAGGGATCTAGTCGCATTAGCAGGTTCAATTCAGGATGGAATTTATCATGGCATAACTGAACTCCCCAGAGATGTTGCTCAGTTAGTTCGGAGGCTGAAGCGATTTAAAAGAGGTTATCACCGACTGTACAGGATGCATGTTGCGACAAAATCTGAAATTGAGAAATGTGCCATGTTTGAGAGGTACTTTGTGCGGCTGGAGCAGATCAGGCAGCGCTCACCTGGGACATATGCCAAAATTATAAAGAGGATAGACTGTGGTCTAAATTGGCTCAAAAGTTCGATGCTGAATTTGCATGTTCACTCCGTGATGCGGTTCAGGCCGGGGGGCAGTACATTTGAGGCTAAGCTTCGTTCGTTTCTCAGTGTTGCAGCAGCTAAACGTGTTGATGTGCCAGGGTTTCTTACAACAAGACGGAATGGCCAGGCTCACCTTTCTAAAGACAACGCCATGGACTTGGGGCAAGGAAAAGAGATTGCTCTCAAAGCTGCCACAAGTGCAATGATCCAAGAAAACCCTTCCATTGCAGTTATGCTAGGTAAACGAGTTCAGAATACGCCTGGAAGAGGAACAGCTATAGACGCAAAAGATGCTGCATTCACTCCTGAGGTCGGCGGATTAATCGCGAAAGCAATTTGTAACGCCTTGTCAATTGGTTACATTGCGGACAAGGTGGCAGCAAAAGCAGCAAAGGCTGCTGCAAAGAGAATGGCGCTGTATGTGCCTGTCCAAACAACGAACAAAGCAATAATAAAGCGGTCAAAGGCAAATGCACATATAATCGCCGCAAACGCTGCAAGAGCAGCTGCAGTGGCACAGGTTCTGAAGGAACAAAAGCCGCATGGACCTTTGCAAACACGGCCAGTGCTGGAAATGTTCACTCAAACACAAATTGAACATATGTTTTATGTGATTGCTCCAGATATGCTCCATTCACTACAACTTGCTTTGTTCCGTGAGGGAATTCTCGAAGATGGTCATTGGCTTGATGAGTCCAAGATGATCCTTCTACTGGATCCGCCATCAACCTAGCAGATAAGGGTCTTTACGTAAGCCGGGTACAGTCGCAGGCTTGACGAGCCAAGATGATCCATCTGCTGGATCTTCCATGAACATAGCTGATCAAGATCTTTAGCCTAGCTAGTTCTAAGTTCTCTGGGGCTGGTAGTTCCATCTCATCTTAATTCGACACTATTTTCGTCTTCATCGCCTGAGAGCAGTGCGTCGATACAATCGAGTTCTTATTCTTACCCTTCAAAAGATCGGGAAAGATCATTCTAGGCTCTTTTGCAATTTGAGTTTTGGACGGGGCACCACTAGTAGTGGCAGCTGAGTTTGGTAGGTTGCTGTGTATATGGGGCTGGTGTATTCTGACTGGCAGCTGAATTTGATAAGCTCTATTTGAAACATGTAATTCAGATGTGATTTCGATGTCATTTTTCTGGAACACTTATGTATGCCTTCTAAACAATTATCTGCAATTTTAGGAAATACTGTGTTTCGTATTTTATTTTTCTCCACAATAGATTGTACTGTAGATGTCAAATAATTTAGTATATCTAGCACAGCTTGTGGTTGACATGCGCGACCTATAACTTCCTCTGGCAACGATGCAACAGGACTATCTGTTGATGAGGGCGTGTCTGAAGGCTAGTGTCTCATGTTAATCTTAGTGTATCTTGTCTTAACGTTGTTCTCGCAAACATTTATGCTGGTTTGAACATCTAGCACTAGGAACATAAGAGTAGAGCATATTCAAACTATTTGGTATTTTACTCATTTCTCAGTTCTTAACCTTATGTTCTGATTAATGTTTATACACACATACATGCTTAAGTGAAGGGCTTATGTTCAAAGTTTTGCTAATCTCGATCTTCAATAATGTTGTGGCTTCTGAAGTCTTTTGAAAATTTCTGTATATATCTTGACACTGTCAGTCAAAACACACAACAAACAGTTACATTATTGATCCTGTAGGAGAGCAGATTAACAGTCATTACCATGCTCAGGGAATGTGAGTTGATCAAAAGAAAGCAACGAGAAAGTGGGACTTTCACTTATTCGTGCAATCACTGCAATATTTTTGCTACTAAGTTACGAAAATAGAACTTGAATAAGTACTACCTCACGTTGTAAATGGCAAAACCTTATCTCTGAAGTGGACAGAGGTTACCTTCTCTGTTTAATATTCTTGAGGTTAGTTTGTTCATATCTTCCAGTTAACTTGTATTCTCTAACACCAATTTTGTTTTGTTTGATTGCCAGACCATTTGCAGTGAATGAACTTGAGCCGCAATTTCATGACTGTAGAAAAGTATACGAGGTACTATTCCCACTGGAGATTTCAGTCAATACCTTCTTTGCACACAGTAGATCAGAGTCTTCATTCTGTGATCGAATACACTCCAGCGGAACTTATGTATTTTTTCTGCATATGCCTTGTGTTCAATGGAGATATTTTTCTGCATGTTATCAAATCAGCTATTTTCTATAGTTTGGGAAATAACTGCATTTTTTTCCAACTTATGCCTATATTCCCTTTCGGATGTAAACTTTCTGGAAACCCTCATCTTCAGTTTGCATAATTGTCCTATAAAGAGCCTTCTGACCTTCTGTGTTAGTGAAGTCGATATTGTCTCCATGTGTCAGCGACATGAAAACTCTATTTTCTGGATTAATTCAAGCAGTATTGACAACATGCAGATTATCGTTGTTGCCAACCATATTCATGTGCATTTCTCTTACTGGATTTCAACAGAGTACTAGCAATACCTTTGGCTAGTTGGCGGTACTCGAGTTCTGTATCCTCGTCACCGACCGACACCTTCCATGACGGATATCGTGCCCACCATGTGTTCGGTGAAATGACCGAACATGCCATAGGGAATTTTTGTTGTTCAATTGCATAGAAGCATGATGGATTTTGGTGATGAGTACTTCTATAATGAATTCATCGAATCATCATCTTTGGATGATTCGAACGTTCAATTGGTGATGATGATGATGGGTGTTCTTGAAGAAATGAAGAAGGAAGAGGAGCATGTTTTGAAAACTTCAAGGGTTAAACCACGGGACATTGAGTTTTTTATTGGCCCGAGAAAGGGGCCATGCTGCTCTCTACACCGACTATTTTGTAGGTGAGACGTTACTTCACGCGGCCTTCTTTCAGTGCCGCTTCTAGACGCGCATACCATTGTTCTTGCGCTTTATGGAGGGTGTGGAGGCTTACGGTTATTACTTCATTTTGAAGAGAATACTACATGCAAATACATATAGGATCACCCTTACACAAATTGTTTACCAAACTGACTCACAAAAGTACACATTGCTTAATACTGGAACTATTAATAGTAAACTAATAAACCTACTAAATGGGTCATGGAACTCTACAAATGTGTGATGGATAGTCCAATGTCGTATAGTTTTCTTCATCAAATCGTGTGTGATATACTTGAATAAAGCAAACTGTTTACGAAGGCAGAGCCTGTGTGGTCGTTACACCTATCACACACGAGGCTATACAGAAAGCCGGGTGTGATGAAGATACGAACGAAAACGTTTGTCTGGGATTCACAGTGTGGGATGTGCAGACGAACGAAAACGTTTGTCTAGGATTCACTGTGTGGGATGTCCATACGAACGAAAACGTTTGTCTAGGGTTCACTGTGTGGGATGTACATACGAACAAAAACGTTTGTCTATGATTCGCTGTGTGGGATGTACATATGAAGGGAAACATTTCTCTGGGATTCACTGTGTGGGATGTACATACGAACGGAAACATTTTTGTGGGATTCAATGTGTGGGATGTACTTCCGAACGGAAATGATTGGGCCTGTATATTTGTATGCGATGGCTAGCCCGATCGCACACAAGCTCATTTTGCCCAGCGCGTGCTGCCGGAGGGCCTATCCCCGACGATTTCTGGGTCATATGGGAAGGACCCCCCTATCACACACACAGTCAAGGCGACGGTTTAAAACTCTATCGTGAAAAGGTGTTAAAAACCATTTGTATAGTAGCTCGTTGTACCAGTGCTAGTCCTCGAGGTCCATGGTATATCATTCTTTCAATACCAAGAACCAATATGGCAGAAGTTCTTTTGAGCCAAAAGATCATAGCAAGAGTGCTCTTGAACAGTTCTCCATTCTATATTGTGGCTCTGCCAATTCTACCTTTGTGCATGGGCTATCTGGAAGAATTATGTTGAACTTGTTCGATGTGCTAGCTTATGCATCTACTACTCAGGAAATCATATATTCCTTTGAGTTGTCCCTGTTCAGTTGTATTCCGACCTTCGTCTATCAGTTGATAGTCAAGAGTAATGGTGCATTTCCGTTCTTGATGCATGTTATTCTTGTGGTCCGTAAAGCCACTCCATTTTAGAATGACTAAGAGAAACAAACTCCAGTACCTTATCCATTTCAAGGATTGGGTCAAAACAGTTGTATTCCGAGGATGAAGAATGCCAATCCAGCTTCTAATTTGTTCTACCTTGGAGTATTACCCTCTTTATGTCAGGATTGTCATGAGAATTGCACCACCTCTTATGAATTCTTGATGTAGTGGTACTTCTCACCATCATTATTCATTCCTCGGTCCCGTGTTGGTTGTAACCGGAATGCTGACAAGTGAACCGTGGTGTGTGAAATCAAAACCCCTAGCAACCCCGTTGCTTGGTAGTTAATGGACAATATTCTCATTCTTAGCATGTTGGTTATTGAATGATCATCCTAAGATTGACCGTGCTACCTAGTCCATCTTTCTTGGTGCACTTTTCGATCAATGAGTTAGGATTGTGGAAACCCCTCACTCTACTGATCATATTATCTTGCCCTGAAAAGCAAGATTGTTCTCGAGCTTAGAAACAAATTGGTGGTTCGTGATTTTCCAAATATCTTCTTGGAAGTATTACCAGGTTGTCCCCTCACCGACATGTTGAGTTCGTGATCAAGTTGGGTTTTCCTCTAAACCACCCATTCTCCAAGAATCTGTGTCGGATACCCCTGAGCTAGTTGGTTAAGCTAAAAAACAACTTGGAGAGTTGGAAGATAAACGCTTTGCCTGGATTGGTTCATTCAGAAGGGATATCTTTGTGTTTGGGTGTGTGTCAAACACTACATGAATCAGTCACTTTGCCGTCTGCCATGACTGACGGCAAAGGCATGCCTGGCAGACGCCAAAGGCCTTGTTGGGGAACGTAGTAATTTCAAAAAATTTCCTACGGACACGCAAGATCATGGTGATGCATAGCAACGAGAGGGGAGAGTGTTGTCCATGTACCCTCGTAGACCGAAAGTGGAAGTGTTAGAACAAAGCGGTTGATGTAGTCATACGTCTTCACGGCCTGACCGATCAAGCACCAGAACTACGACACCTCCGAGTTCTAGCACACGTTCAGCTCGATGACGATCCCCGTACTCCGATCCAGCAGAATGCCGGGGAAGAGTTCCGTCAGCATGACGGCGTGGTGACGATCTTGACATTCTACCGTTGCAGGGCTTCGCCTAAGCACCGCTACAATATTATCGAGGACTATGGTGGAGGGGGGCACCACACACGGCTAAGAGATCAAGAGATCAATTGTTGTTGTCTATGGGGTGCCCCCTCCCCCGTATATAAAGGAGTGGAGGAGGGGGCCGGCCAAGGGGGGTGGCGCGCCCTAGGGGGGGGAGTCCAACCCCAACCGGGAGTAGGACTCCCCTCTTTCCTATTAGGAGAGGGAGAGGGAAGGAAGAGGGGGGAGGGAAGAAGGAAAGGGGGGGGGCTCCCAATTCAGATTGGGCTTGGGGGGGGGGGCGCCCCCTCCTTTGCTTCTTCTCCCTCCTTTCCACTAAGGCCCAATAAGGCCCATATACCTCCCGGGGGGTTCCGATAACCTCCCAGAGCTCCGGTATTGTCCCAATCTCACCTGGAACCTTTCCGGTGTCCAAATATAGTCGTCCAATATATCGATCTTTATGTCTTGACCATTTCGAGACTCCTCATCATGTCCGTGATCACATCCGGGACTCCGAACAACCTTCGGTACATCAAAACTCATAAACTCATAATAAAACAGTCAACGAAACCTTAAGCGTGCGGACCCTACGGGTTCGAGAACTATGTAGACATGACCTAGAATTGTTTCCAGTTAATAACCAATAGCGGAACCTGGATGCTCATATTGGCTCCTACATATTCTACGAAGATCTTTATCGGTCAAACCGCATAACAACATACGTTGTTCCTTTGTCATCGGTATGTTACTTGCCCGAGATTTGATCGTCGGTATCTCAATACCTAGTTCAATCTCGTTACCGGCAAGTCTCTTTACTCGTTACGTAATGCATCATTCCGTAACTAACTCATTAGCTACATTGCTTGCAAGGATTATAGTGATGTGCATTACCGAGTGGGCCCAGAGATACCTCTCCGACAATCGGAGTGAAAAAACCTAATCTCGAAATACGCCAACTCAACATGTACCTTTGGAGACACCTGTAGAGCTCCTTTATAATCACCCAGTTACATTGTGACGTTTGGTAGCACACAAAGTTCTCCTCCGGTAAACGGGAGTTGCATAATCTCATAGTTGTAGGAACTTGTATAAGTCATGAAGAAAGCAATAACAACATACTAAACGATCAAGTGCTAAGCTAACGGAATGGGTCAAGTCAATCACATCATTCTCCTAATGATGTGATCCCGTTAATCAAATGACAACACATGTCTATGGTTAGGAAACATAACCATATTTGATTAATGAGCTAGTCAAGTAGAGGCATACTAGTGACATTAAGTTTGTCTATGTATTCACACATGTATCATGTTTCCGGTTAATACAATTCTAGCATGAATAATAAACATTTATCATGATATGAGGAAATAAATAATAACTTTATTATTGCCTCTAGGGCATATTTCCTTCAGTCTCCCACTTGCACTAGAGTCAATAATCTAGATTACACAGTAATGATTCTAACACCCATGGAGTCTTGGTGCTGATCATGTTTTGCTCGTGGAAGAGGCTTAGTCAACGGGTCTGCAACATTCAGATCCGTATGTATCTTGCAAATCTCTATGTCTCCCACCTGGACTTGGTCCCGGATGGAATTGAAGCGTCTCTTGATGTGCTTGGTCCTCTTGTGAAATCTGGATTCCTTTGCCAAGGCAATTGCACCAGTATTGTCACAGAAGATCTTCATTGGTCCCGATGCACTAGGTATGACACCTAGATCGGAAATGAACTCTTTCATCCAGACTCCTTCATTTGCTGCTTCCGAAGCAGCTATGTACTCCGCTTCGCATGTAGATCCCGCCATGACGCTTTGTTTAGAACTGCACCAACTGACAGCTCCACCGTTCAATATAAACACGTATCCGGTTTGCGATTTAGAAGCTTGCATCGACGTAACCATTTACGACTAGCTCTTTGTCACCTCCATAAACGAGAAACATATCCTTAGTCCTTTTCAGGTATTTTAGGATATTCTTGACCGCTGTCCAGTGATCCACACCTGGATTACTTTGGTACCTCCCTGCCAAGCTTATTGCTAAGCATACGTCAGGTCTGGTACACAACATTGCATACATGATAGAGCCTATGGCTGAAGCATAGGTAACATTTTTCATTTTCTCTCTATCTTTTGCTGTGGTCGGGCACTGAGTCTGACTCAACTTCACACCTTGTAATACAGGCAAGAATCCTTTCTTTGCCTGATCCATTTTGAACTTTTTCAAAACTTTATCAAGGTATGTGCTTTGTGAAAGTCCAATCAAGCGTCTTGATCAAGATCTCGATGCCCAATATGTAAGCAGCTTCACCGAGGTCTTTCATCGAAAAACTTTTATTCAAGTATCCCTTTATGCTATCCAGAAATTCTATATCATTCCAATTAAAAATATGTCATCTACATATAATATCAGAAATGCTACAGAGCTCCCACGCACTTTCTTGTATATACAGGCTTCTCCAAAGGTCTGTATAAAACCATATGCTTTGATCACACTATCAAAGCGTTTATTCCAACTCTGAGAGGCTTGCACCAGTCCATAAATGGATCGCTGGAGCTTGCACACTTTGTTAGTACCTTTTGGATCGACAAAACCTTCCGGTTGCATCATATACAACTCTTCTTCCAGAAATCCATTCAGAAATGCAGTTTTGACATCCATTTGCCATATTTCATAATCATAAAATGCGGCAATTGCTAACATGATTCGGACATACTTAAGCATTGCTACGGGTGAGAAAGTCTCATCGTAGTCAACCCCTTGAACTTGTCGAAAACCTTTCGCAACAAGTTGAGCTTTGTAGACAGTTACATTACCATCAGCGTCAGTCTTCTTCTTGAAGATCCATTTATTCTCGATGGCTTGCCAATCATTGGGCAAGTCAACCAAAGTCCATACTTTGTTCTCATACATGGATCCCATCTCAGATTTCATGGGCTCAAGCCATTTTGTGGAATCTGGGCTCATCATTGCTTCCTCATAGTTCGTAGGTTCGCCATGGTCAAGTAACATGACTTCCAGAATAGGATTACCATACCACTCTAGTGCGGATCTTACTCTGGTTGACCTACGAGGTTCGGTAGTAACTTGATCTGAAGTTTCATGATCAATATCATTAGCTTCCTCGCTGATTGGTGTAGTTGTCACAGGAACCGGTTCTTTTGATGAACTACTTTCCAATAAGGGAGCAGGTACAGTTACCTCATCAAGTTCTACTTTCCTCCCACTCACTTCTTTCTAGAGAAACTCCTTCTCTAGAAAGGATCCAAATTTAGCAATAAAAATCTTGCCCTCAGATCTGTGGTAGAAGGTGTACCCAATAGTCTCTTTTGGGTATCCTATGAAGACACATTTCTCCGATTTGGGTTCGAGCTTATCTGGTTGAAGTTTCTTCACATAAGCATCGCAGCCCCAAACTTTCAGAAACGACAACTTTGGTTTCTTGCCAAACCACAGTTCATAAGGTGTCGTCTCAACAGATTTTGATGTGGCCCTATTTAACGTGAATGCGGCCGTCTCTAAAGCATAACCCCAAAACAATAGCGGTAAATCAGTAAGAGACATCATAGATCGCACCATATCTAGTAAAGTACGATTACAACATTCGAACACACCATTTCGTTGTGGTGTTCCGGGTGGAGTGAGTTGCGAAACTATTCCGCATTGCTTCAAATGTAAACCAAACTTGTAACTCAAATATTCTCCTCCATGATCAGATCATAGAAACTTTATTTTCTTGTTATGATGATTTTCCACTTCACTCTAAAATTCTTTGAACTTTTAAAATGTTTCAGACTTGTGTTTCATCAAGTAGATATACCCATATCTGCTCAAATCATCTGTGAAGGTGAGAAAATAATGATACCCGCCGTGAGCCTCAATATTCATCGGACCACATACATCAGTATGTATGATTTCCAACAAATCAGTTGCTCGCTCCATAGTTCTGGAGAACGGAGTTTTAGTCATCTTGCCCATGAGGCACGGTTCGCAAGTACCAAGTGATTCATAATCAAGTGATTCCAGAAGTCCATCAGTATGGAGCTTCTTCATGCGCTTTACACCAATATGACCCAAACGACAGTGCCACAAATAAGTTGCACTATCATTATCAACTCTGCATCTTTTGGCTTCAATATTATGAATATGTGTATCACTACTATCGAGATTTAATAAAAATAGACCACTCTTCAAGGGTGCATGACCATAAAAGATATTACTCATATAAATAGAACAACCATTATTCTCGGATTTAAATGAATAACCGTCTCGCATCAAACAAGATCCAGATATAATGTTCATGCTCAACGCTGGCACCAAATAACAATTATTCAGGTCTAAAACTAATCCCGAAGGTAGATGTAGAGGTAGCGTGCCGACCGCGATCACATCGACTTTGGAACCATTTCCCACGCGCATCATCACCTTGTCCTTAGCCAATCTTCGCTTAATCCGTAGTCCCTGTTTCGAGTTGCAAATATTAGCAACAGAACCAGTATCAAATACCCAGGTGCTACTGCGAGCATTAGTAAGGTACACATCAATAACATGTATATCACATATACCTTTGTTCACTTGCCATCCTTCTTATCCGCCAAATACTTGGGGCAGTTCCGCTTCCAGTGACTAGTCTGCTTGCAGTAGAAGCACTCAGTTTCAGGCTTAGGTCCAGACTTGGGTTTCTTCTCTTGAGAAGCAACTTGTTTGCTGTTCTTCTTGAAGTTCCCCTTCTTCTTCCCTTTACCCTTTTTCTTGAAACTGGTGGTCTTATTGACCATCAACACTTGATGCTCCTTCTTGATTTCTACCTCCACAGCCTTTAGCATTGCGAAGAGCTCGGGAATAGTCTTGTCCATCCCTTGCATATTACAGTTCATCACGAAGCTCTTGTAGCTCGGTGGCAGTGATTGAAGAATTCTATCAATGACACTATCATTAGGAAGATTAACTCCCAGTTGAATCAAGTGATTATTATACCCAGATATTTTGAGTATATGTTCACTGTCAGAACTATTCTCCTCCATCTTACAACTATAGAACTTATTGGAGACTTCATATCTCTCAATCCGGGCATTTGCTTGAAATATTAACTTCAACTCCTGGAACATCTCATATGCTCCATGACGTTCAAAACGTCGTTGAAGTCCCGGTTCTAAGCCGTAAAGCATGGCACACTGAACTATCGAGTAGTCATCAGCTTTGCTCTGCCAGACGTTCTTAACATCGTCAGTTGCATCTGCAGCAGGCCTGACACCGAGCGGTGCTTCCAGGACATAATTCTTCTGTGCAGCAATGAGGATAATCCTCAAGTTACGGACCCAGTCCGTGTAATTGCTACCATCATCTTTTAACTTAGCTTTCTCAAGGAACGCATTAAAATTCAACGAAACAACAACATGATCCATCTATTTACAACAAACATACACAAGCAAAATACTACCAGGTACTAAGTTCATGATAAATTTAAGTTCAATTAATCATATTACTAAAGAACTCCCACTTAGACAGACATCTCTCTAGTCATCTAAGTGATCGCGTGATCCAAATCAACTAAACCATGTCCGATCATCACGTGAGATGGAGTAGTTTCAATGGTGAACATCACTATGTCGATCATATCTACTATATGATTCACGTTCGACCTTTCAGTCTCCGTGTTCCGAGGCCATATCTGTATATGCTAGGCTCGTCAAGTTTAACCTGAGTATTCCGCGTGTGCAACTGTTTTGCACCCATTGTATTTGAACGTAGAGCCTATCACACCCGATCATCACGTGGTGTCTCAGCACGAAGAACTTTCGCAACGGTGCATAATCAGGGAGAACACTTCTTGATAATTAGTGAGAGATCATCTTAAAATGCTACCGCCAATCAAAGCAAGATAAGATGCATAAAAGATAAACATCACATGCAATCAATATAAGTGATATGATATGGCCATCATCATCTTGTGCTTGTGATCTCCATCTCCGGAGCACCGTCGTGATCACCATCGTCACCGGTGCGACACCTTGATCTCCATCGTAGCATCGTTGTCGTTACGCCATCTATTGCTTCTACGACTATCGCTACCGCTTAGTGATAAAGTAAAGCAATTACAGGGCGTTTGCATTTCATACAATAAAGCGACAACCATATGGCTCCTGCCAGTTGCCGATAACTTCGGTTACAAAACATGATCATCTCATACAATAAAATATAGCATCACGTCTTGACCATATATCATCACAACATGCCCTGCAAAAACAAGTTAGACGTCCTCTACTTTGTTGTTGCAAATTTTACGTGGCTGCTACGGGCTGAGCAAGAACCGTTCTTACCTACGCATCAAAACCACAACGATAGTTTGTCAAGTTAGTGCTGTTTTAACCTTCGCAAGGACCGGGCGTAGCCACACTCGGTTCAACTAAAGTTGGAGAAACAGACACCTGCTAGTCACCTGTGTGCAAAGCACGACGGTAAAACCAGTATCGCGTAAGCGTACGCGTAATGTCGGTCCGGGGCCACTTCATCCAACAATACCGCTGAACCAAAGTATGACATGCTGGTAAGCAGTATGACTTGTATCGCCCACAACTCACTTGTGTTCTACTCGTGCATATAACATCTACGCATAAAACCTGGCTCGGATGCCACTGTTGGGGAACGTAGTAATTTCAAAAAAAATCGTACGGACACGCAAGATCATGGTGATGCATAGCAACGATAGGGGAGAGTGTTGTCCAGGTACCCTCGTAGACCGAAAGCGGAAGCGTTAGAACAACACGGTTGATGTAGTCGTACGTCTTTACGGCCCGACCGATCAAGCACCGAAACTACGGCACCTCCGAGTTCTAGCACACGTTCAGCTCGATGACGATCCCCGCACTCCGATCCAGCAGAATGTCGGGGAAGAGTTCTGTCAGCACGACGGCGCCGTGACGATCTTGATGTTCTACCGTCACAGGGCTTCGCCTAAGCACCGCTACAATATTATCGAGGACTATGGTGGAGGGGGGCACCGCACACGGCTAAGAGATAAGGAGATCAATTGTTGTTGTCTATGGGGTGCTCCCCTCCCCCATATATAAAGGAGTGGAGGAGGGGGCCGGCCAAGGGGGGTGGCACACCCTAGGGGGGGAGTCCAACCCCAACCGGGAGTAGGATTCCCCCTTTCCTATTAGGAGAGGGAGAGGGAAGGAAGAGGG
Source organism: Triticum aestivum (assembly GCF_018294505.1). Lineage (NCBI taxonomy): Eukaryota > Viridiplantae > Streptophyta > Magnoliopsida > Poales > Poaceae > Triticum > Triticum aestivum. Next base: position 401,828,313 of record NC_057813.1, on the reverse strand, counting down.
GGGAGGGAAGAAGGAAAGGGGGGGGGGGGCGCCCCCTCCTTTGCTTCTTCTCCCTCCTTTCCACTAAGGCCCAATAAGGCCCATATACCTCCCAGGGGGGGGGGGTTCCGATAACCTCTCGGAGCTTCGGTATTATCCCAATCTCACCCGGAACCTTTCCGGTGTCCAAATATAGTCGTCCAATATATCGATCTTTATGTCTCGACCATTTCGAGACTCCTCGTCATGTCCGTGATCACATCCGGGACTGCGAACAACCTTAAGTAAATCAAAACTCATAAACTCATAATAAAAATGTCAACAAAACCTTAAGCGTGCGGACCCTACGGGTTCGAGAACTATGTAGACTTGACCTAGAACTGTTTTCGGTCAATAACCAATAGCGGAACCTGGATGCTCATATTGGCTCCTACATATTCTACGAAGATCTTTATCGGTCAAATCGCATAACAACATACGTTGTCCCCTTTGTCATCGGTATGTTACTTGCCCGAGATTCGATCATCGGTATCTCAATACCTAGTTCAATCTCGTTACCGAGAAGTCTCTTTACTCGTTACATAATGCATCATTCCGTAACTAACTCATTAACTACATTGCTTGCAAGGCTTATAGTGATCTGCATTACCGAGAGGGCCCAGAGATAGCTCTCCGACAATCGGAGTGACAAAACCTAATCTCGAAATACACCAACTCAACATGTACCTTTGGAGACACCTGTAGAGCTCCTTTATAATCACCCAGTTATGTTGTGACGTTTGGTAGCACACAAAGTGTTCCTCCGGTAAACGGGAGTTGCATAATCTCATAGTTGTAGGAACTTGTATAAGTCATGAAGAAAGCAATAGAAACATACTAAACGATCAAGTGCTAAGCTAACGGAATGGGTCAAGTCAATCACGTCATTCTCCTAATGATGTGATACCGTTAATCAAATGACATCACATGTCTATGGTTAGGAAACATAACCATATTTGATTAATGAGCTAGTCAAGTAGAGGCATACTAGTGACATTAAGTTTGTCTATGTATTCACACATGTATCATGTTTCCGGTTAATACAATTCTAGCATGAATAATAAACATTTATCATGATATGAGGAAATAAATAATAACTTTATTATTGCCTCTAGGGCATATTTCCTTCAGGCCTTTGCCGCCAGCTAGCAGACGGCAACAGGTCCGGCTGAATAAGCTACGGCAAATTGCACTTTGCCGTCTGCTGGCGGATGACAAAGATGAAATGACCTTTACCGTCCGCCAGCAGACGGCAAAGAGCCTGGACGGCACATGTGGCTGGTTAGGTCCGTTAGGGGGTTAACGGCGTGCTTTGCCATCTGCTGGCAAACGGCAAAGACCTTTGCATGTTTGTCGTCTACCAGCGGACGACAAACTGCACAAATATGCCAGCCCAGATGCCCCCTAGGTAGCTGCCATGTGGCAAGCTAGGCCGTCTGCTGGCAAATCGCAAAGATGCCAAGGTCTTTGCCGTCTGCCATTAAACGACAAAGCTGTCAAATAGGCTAGCCTAGTGCAACCCAGGTTGCACATGTAGCTGCCACGTGGCAGCTTTGCCGTCTGCTGGCTGAGGGCAAAGCTCTTTGCCGTCTGTCAGCAGACGACAAAGAGCCTGTACAACCCCTTTTTTTTTCTGTTTTCCTTAAATTCATTCAATTTCATAGAATTTCACAGATATATATACACACACACACATTTGAGAATACTTTCAACAATCATAACAACACATATATATATACCAAATCATATCCCTGCCATATGGATATGATCATCCAACACATATACATAACAAATCAAAAGTCCATCTGCAACATATATATCCAGCCAACATATCCAACAACAAGCATACAATGGTTTCATCCACACATACATATATAGGTAGCAAGTTTCACGTTGTTCATCCTACAAAATCAAAACAAAAAGGAAGCACAAGGAGAAGATTAGACTCCATCAACGCAAGCTTCCTCATCGAAAGCAAATCTACAAATTGGGAAAGAAGAAAGTAGAAGAAGAAGAAGGAGAAGAAGACTAGCTAGAAGAAGACTAGCTAGAAGAAGAAGAAGAAGAAGAAATTTTCTTCTCTTTCTTTTTCTCCTATCCTCTTCTTTATCTTCTTCTTCTTCTTCTTCTAACTAAGGTAGGTAAAAATGCCATTTTTTAGCTAAGCTAGGTAAAAATGCTAAGTGTAGGTCATTTTAGAGCTAAGCTAGGTAAATAGGTCATTTTGGAGCTTTGTAAGGTTATTATGCCATTTTCGTGGAAAATAAGCTAAGTCTATGTCATTCTGGAGGTAACAAAGATTATCATGCCATTTTTTTACCTAAGTATGCTAAGTATGTCATAAATAAACTAAAGAAGCTAAGTATAGGTCATTTTTGAGCTAACCTAGGTAGTTATGCCATTTTTGACCTAAGTAAGCTAATTATGTCATAAATGAACTAGGTAAGCTAAGTATAGATCATTATTGAGGTATCGTAGGTAGTTATGCCATTTTTAGCGAACTAAGCATATTAAGTCATTTAGGAGGAAAAATGCTAAGTATAGGTCATTTTATAGCTATCTTAGGTAAAGTATAGGTCAACTAAGCTTATTATGTCAATTTGGAGAAAAATAAGGTAAGTATAGGTCATTTTTGTGGTGACCTAGGTGATGATGCCATTTTTGAGCCAACTTACGTAAGTAAAGCTCATTTTATATCTAACTTAGGTAATTATGCCATTTAGGAGGAAAATAAGCTAAGTATGCATTTGTTAAGCAAAACACTAGAGAAAACTTACCCTCATCACAACAAATGCGATGAAGATCACAACTAAGGTAACAATTGGTCCAACGGCATAATGATACCAAGCCTCATTATCAACGACATATTTTCTAATCTTCTTAAGCTTCAGGCGCATTGCATCCATCTTCAAGTGCATTGCATTCATCTTCATCTTGTGATCATCGACGACATCGGCAACATACAACTCCAATGTCATCTTCTCTTCTTCAATTCTTTTAATTTTTTCTTTCAAACACTCATTTTCTTTTTCAACTAAATTTAACTTCTCGACAAGAGGGTCGGTTTCAAATTCCGGTTCACATACCTCCTAGATTAAAATATCTCTATCTCAACTTGATGGCCATAATTGTCATAAATGCTAAATGCAACAAATAGTTATAAAAGAGAATTTACCACATCCGAATCATAAAGCGGGCAAGGGCCGATGGGGACGGACATCAAGACCATGGCGCTATGTACAAGAAACAATCATACAAAGTAAGAAAATTATACAAGTAACTATATAAATCATACAATCATACAGGTAACTATATAAATCAAGTACAACATAAAAAATTGAATACCTAATAATAATATGGATCGTCGGGTTCAATAAATGCTCCGGGATCAATAAATGCATCAGCATCATCACTATCAGTAATGATGTTCTCATCATCATCATTAATAAATGCATCATCATGTGGAAGGCAACCTTTACGTAATCGGTCAAGCATTGACAGGTCATCCGCAGCAGTAACCTCTTCTAGTTCAGGCTCTTCTTGTTCCGGCTCAGGGGTGAAGTCGGGTTTACTGTCACTATGTACTTCAATGTTCTGGGGTGAAGTAGAGCGGTTCTTGAAACATTTTTTTGGAAAGACGTGTTTTTTGGAAGAATTCTCCTTCATATGTGTCTGGGTTAATGTGAGGTTCATAATCCTCTTCATTGGGGGGAGGTGGTCTAACACGTGGCGGCACTTCATAAATGACATCCCAACCATTGAGATTTGGATCACTTTGACAGGCCCATGGCAGATAGAAAACTTGGGTTGCCTGTTGAGCCAAAATATAGACATCGGGAACATCCAAATGGGTGCTTTGTTTGATTTCCACTAGCCCTATATGTTCATGAGTCCTTCTAGTCTCCTTCGGCTGGAACCAATAACATTTGAAGACTACGACGTTTGGTGGGTTTGCACCATAGAACTGAAGTTCATAAATTGCTTCAACTCTTCCATAATACGCGGTATCTTCTTCGCCGATAGCAGAGACACAACAATTTGTAGACTTTCGGTCAGCCATAGATAGCTCTTTGCCATAGGTATGAAAGCGATACCCATTGATGTCGTATTTGTCAAATGAACGGACCTTAAAGTCAAAACCATTAGCGACTTGTCTCAATTCGGCGTCCATAAACTCTGAATTAGCCTACAAGTTTAATATGAAAGGGATTGTTGCATTAGCCACAAATTAGACGAAGAAATGAAATGGTCTAATGGAAATTATGGTTTATTTGAACCAAGAGATGAAACCGGGATAGCCGCCTCCATGCTTTGCCAAAAGCTCATACTCTTCGACGGAATCCTTTTGGATCCCCGCTCCATACGAGAATTTGGCGATGTATCGACTGTATCAAATTTATCCGGGAATAAGAGCAGTTCAAAGGAATTAGAAGTTGTGAAACATGTATCGAGAAATTACTCAATGTATGGCCGCACTTCTGTTAGGTTGGTGAAGATATACAAGGAAATGATCTGCCATTCTTCGAAATCCAACATTAAGGAATCAGAAGCATCGACTGGTGCGAGATCCCCTTTGAATAGGCTGAGGTTGGATCCACCCTTTTTAGGGTCATCAACATTGTACCGAGGCTTCGGATTATGCAAATGACGATTTTGTCTTTGTAGTGTGCTGTCATGAAGTTTGCCACCTCTTCAGTAATGAATTCCTATGCCATCGATGCTTCAATTCTACGTTTATTTTTACATTTTGCTCGTAGCGTCTTCTGCATCCTCTCAGTTGCATAGCACCAACGATTTTGCACGCCCCCCAATCTTGCCTCGGTTGGGAGATGCAAAATCAGGCGCTGCATTGGATTAAAGAAGCTCGGCGAAAAGATCTTCTCTAACTTGCAGATCAACTCCGGTGCCAACTCTTCCATTTCTTCTAGCAGGCCAGGTGATAATTCTTTCGCACAAAGAACACAGAAGAAATAGCTCAGCTCTGCCAGTACTAGCCATTCATCCTCAGGGATGAAGCCACGCAACATTAGCGACATTACCCGCTCCATCCATATGTGCCAATCATGACTCTTGAGACCAAATATCTTCAATTTATCAACACTCGCTCCCCTCTTTAGATCCGCTGCATACCCATTGGGGAACATCAACTGCTGTTGCACCCACAAGATAATTTCCCTCATAGTTGGCCTTCCAAGATTGAACCATGCCTTTGGCTTTGTCTAGTTCTGCTTTCCTTTCGGTGGTTCACTACTGTAGGATGCTGCTAACGCGACACTACGATCATAGACCCTTCAACGAAACTGTGTGCAATTCAATAATCGCAAATAGTGGTGTAAAAACCGTCAAAAAGGTGCAAAATGTTTGCGATGACGGATGCAGCAAACACGGCTTAGATTTTAGTTGAGTGTGCAAAGCAGGGCATATGGTTGATCTAGATGAACTGTTTGTGATTAGATAGAACAACAGAAACAAGCAGCCATATTAATGTGTGTGCGATATACGACATACAATTCACTCCGATGAACTGTTTGCTAAAGCAACATAAACGTCAGCCAGATCAAGGTGTGTGTGATATACGGCATATGGTTCAGTCGAATGAACTGTTTTCGATTAGAGAACATAAATGGTTCAACTTAACAAGATGTGTGTGATACGCGGCAAAAAGGCCGGAGGTTAATTTGAGAACAAGTACACAGAGGTTAATTTGACATACATGACTTATAAGTTTCACAGAAATCATATCACCTTTTTGGAAAACATTTAATTGCGTTGAATGTATATAGTGCTCTGTCCTATTAGTTGAGTTAACCTCGAGGTCCATGTTTTGGAAACATGTCATAAAGTAACGGGAAAGGCCTTCATTCAAGCCAATCAACATGTGTTCAAAAACAAAAAAATATCAAAAAGTAACAAGATAGACCTTCTTCAAGCCAATCAACATATGTACAAAAAACAAAAAATGTCAAAAATTACAAAACAAGGACCTCGAGGTTAATTCAACTAATATGATGGATCACTATATACATTTAATGCAATTAAATGTTTAAAGTGACCATCACATCATTTAATTTAACATCGAGGCCACTTCCCATCCGGTCATCCATCTGATGACTACTCAAGCCTCAGCACAGTTAACTTGGGAGTTCTGTTAGATGAGCTCTCGGTAGGGAAGCTGGTCCTTGCTTCTATAGGATCCCTCTTTGTATCCTTTATTGGGCACCCGGATGACCGGCTGTTGCTGCCCAATGGTCAATGCCACGTCCCCTGCGAGTGTAGATGCTTCCCTCCATTGGATGAGTCACTGGTGTAGAGACCTGCTATACAAACGGTTTTTAACCCCTTTCCGCGACGGCATTTGGAACCATCACCAAGTGAGTGTGGGCGATAGGGGGTCCTTCCCACATGACCCAGAAACTGTCGGGGATGGGCCCTCTTGGCACATAGGCTGGGGCAAAATGAGTTCGTGTGTGATCTGGAAGGGCATCGAAACCCAATTGTTTTCGTTCGTATGTACATCCCACATGGGGAATCCCAGAAAAACATTTCTGTTCATATGTATATCACACACAGTTTTTGTGTGGAAACATTTGTGCAAGGTGGCCTAACGCAAACAGTTCTTTGCCGAAAGCCGTGTGTGATTGTTAGTTGATCGAACACGCCTACTTTCTAGAAACCGTGCGGGTTGTTTGAGTTCATCGCCCACAGTGCTGTCTGAGTAACCGTCTGCAATAGAAAACCCCAATAAGTAGGGTAATTAGCCTATTATTGATAATCCATATACTAATCAAATTGATATTTTTTATAAAAAAACACCAAAATATTTCATATCCGTATAACAGCAACCAGGATTTCATAATCGAATTACATCAGATAGCTTCGACACTCAGTTTCGCCATTACACAACAGCACCAAGTTTCACATGCAACATCAAAAACCTTTGGAAAGTAGCATCATACACGGTAAATAGATAGATGAATCTCATCTCGGAAACTGCAGAAGCGGAAGGAAAATATTGAGCCTTTAGTGATGTTGAATGTCCTTGCAACTTTAGGCCAGTGGCTATGGATAATTGCCCGCCCAACCTTCGTCCTCTTCGGTAAGACTTCAATAATGTAATGTGGGTGTTGAATGAATACCTTCCTCGCCTCCTGACCATGCAGGTGGTTTGAGAGGTAATCATTGGTGAACTGCTTTGAAAAGTACTGAAAACAAAGATATGCAAACAAGGTAAAAGAGTTAGTACCATCCTATAGTTGACTGATGGCGCAAGGGGTAAAAACAAGGTAAAAGAGTTAATACTATCCTATACTTGACTGATGTCTTCTTCACTGTGCAAACAAAGATTTTGCTGTTATTCATAACAAGTTTCTTCATCCTAACAATCTTCCCGAGTTTCTTAACTTGACTGATATTCATGGACATCTCATTTCCCCATATGCAAAATGGGTCGAACGGTGGGTCTAAGGCCTCTGACAGTAGGACCTACATGTGCAAGAACAAATTGTAAGAAACCTAAATATTAGAATGATTCCTGCAACTGCACAATAATGTGCTATTAGCCAAAAGACCATGCTTGAACAAACCTCGATGGTAAACTGCAGTGTCTCCCGTTGTTTCCCTGCAACACACATAAGGAAGATCTTGATCAGGTTAACTGAGAATTGTCATACTATCAGTAGAATATGTATTGAGTACAACCAAATTCGATTTATTTCACATGCGTAACAATACAAAATTGTACCCACAGCAAATGAAAATCAAATTACAGAACTGAACCAAATAGTTAAATGGACAACAGACCAAATGAACCAAAATAGTTAACTGAGCACGACATTGCAGAATAGAAACATGTACTAGAAGATAAGACAGTTAACAAAACAACAAATGCTTGAGAACACTACTATGAAATGTAGCAATTGTTGGACCAAACTGTTAACTGAACATTACATTTCAGAGGACCAGAGTGTTAACTGAACATTACATTTCAGAGGATCAAACTGTAAACTGAACATTAGATAGCATATTAACATCACAGAGGACAAATCACTAGAAGGCATTGGCGGTGGCCTCGAGAAAACAGCACAGACTGTATTTTAAAGTAGACAACCGCGTGGCGGTGTCGAGGGTGGCCTCGAAGACAAGGTGCTCCTCCAAGATCTGGCGGTCGGCACGCATGGCAGCCACAACGACCTTGTGCGCGCGTGCGGCCACGATTTGCTTCTCTGCTGCCAGATGCTACCGAGCTCCATGTTATACTGCATGCAAAATGGCTGTGGGCAGCGCTTAATTGGAAGAGGGGGACAGTGATTTCGACGGAAGGTGTTGCACCATCGGTCAGGGCATGTGGGGCGGGAAAGGAGGAGGATGGTGTGGGTGGGGTGTGGATTACCTGACCATATCGATGAGGCCGCGCAACAAGAAGAAGGGTCGGTGGCGAGGATGCGGTGCTACAAGAAGAAGGGTCGCCGGCAAGGAGGTGGCGCTGCAAGAAGAAGGGTCACGGGCGAGGAGGCGGCGCCGCAAGAAGAAGGGTAGCCAGCGAGGAGGCGGCACTGCAAGAAGAAGGGTCGCTGGCGAGGAGGCTGAGCTACCAGTAAGCAGCAGTGAAGGTTTGAACTTGGAAAGCAAGGAGGAATAGTGGAAATGTGGCTTTTCGTGGGAGGGAGGGGGGGGGGGCGGGAAGGTAGATATTTCCGCGGCGGCAATTTTTTTTCGCTTGGTGCGGCAAGAAACTGGCGCGCAAGTGTGGTTCAAGTGGGGGTAGTGGACTGTAGAACACGAAGCTTCCTGCGTAAGCCAGACAAGACGGTGCACCAAGATATTTTATATCGCATCCCACACGATTCTTTCTAGTAAACTGTTTGTGGTATACCAGATATTTTCATTATGTTTTTAAAGACAAAATGGTGTTACGGAGGGAAAGGATGGTGTTTGAATTGCTAGAACATTTATGTACAGTGAACATGCAACTACACGAGTGTCGTGTTTAAATTTGGAATTATTCCGGGTTCGTTTGGCATTTTATGGATTAATTGAGTTTCTCGGCATTTAATGTGCATAATTCAAATTTGAACTACAAGCACATGCTCCAGTGCACCAAAGTTTGTTGAAAAATCACATGTATGTCTTTGGGTGAATTTATAGGTCCCATGCAAGAAATGGGAATGAAATTCAAACATCTGGGCGTCATGGCTCGGTCGGGAACATTGACAAACTTGGTTTTTAAATTCCTGGAAATTCAAAACTCGCCTGAAAATGATGAAACTTGGCATGGTGTCATTTCATGCACCAACATGTTGTGCTAAAAAAATTGGCCGCATTTGGACAAGTTTTTGGTATAAGCTTCTTGCAAACCAGAGCTTCTCTCGAGAAGACTCGTGGTTCCCAAGGGGGGACGTGTCATCTTTGTGTTCGAAACGATATACGCTGCCTCCCCCCCTTATTTTTTATAAGGCAACATAGAGCTATATGAGTGTCGTGTTAAAATTTGGAATTATTTCGGGTTCATTTGGACTTTCTTGTACTAATTGAATTTCTGGTCATTTAATATGTATAATTCAAATTTGAACTACAAGCACATGCTCCAATGCACCAAAGTTGGTTGAAAAATCACATGTGTGTCCTTGGGTGAATTTCTAGGTCCCATGCAAGAAGTGGGAATGAAATTCAAACATCTGGGCGTCGTGGCTTGGCCGGAAAGATTGAGAAACTTGGTTTTTTAATTGATGTAAATCCAAAACATGCCTGAAAATCATGAAACTTGGCATGGTGTCTTGACATGGAACCAACATGCTGCGGTAATTTTTTTGGCCGAATTGGGACAAGCTTTGGTATAAGCTTCTTGCAAACCGGAGCTTCTCTCAAGAAGGCTCATGGTTTTGAGAGGAACGTGTCACCTCAGTGTGCGAAACGACATACGTACACTGCCTTCTCCCGCCTTAATTTTTTTACACAGGCAGATTAGACCAAATAGAAGTATCATGCTAAATTTTGGACCTATTCCTGGTTTGTTTGGCCTTTTTTATAATTAATTGAATTTCTGGTCATTGTGCATAATTCAAATTTGAACTACAAGCACATGCTCTAGCGCACCAAAGTTGGTTGAAAAATCACATGTGTGTCCTTGGGTGAATTTCTAGGTCCCATGCAAGAAATGGGAATGAAATTCAAACATCTGGCGTCGTGGCTCGGCCGGAAAGATTGAGAAACTTGGTTTTTTAATTCATGTAAATCCAAAACACACCTGAAAATCATGAAACTTGGCATGGTGTCATGACATGGCATCAACATGTTGCGATATTTTTTTTGCCGAATTGGGACAAGCTTTGTTATAAGCTTTTTGCAAACCGGAGCTTCTCTCAAGAAGGCTCGTGGTTCCAAGAGGGAATGTGTGCCACCTCCGTGTGTGAAATGACATACGTAGACTACCTTCTCCCGCCTTATTTTTTTACACGGGTGGAATAGACCAAATAGAAGTATCGTGCTAAATTTTGGAATTATTCTGGGTTTGTTTGGACTTTTTTATACATTAATTGAATTTCTGGGCATTTAATGTGCATAATCCAAATTTGAACTACAAGCACATGCTCCAGTGCACTAAAATTGGTTGAAAAATCACATGTGTGTCCTTGGGTGAATTGCTAGGTCCCATGCAAGATGGGAATGGAATTCAAACATCTGGGCGTCATGGCTCGGCTGGAAAAATTGAGAAACTTGGATTTTTAATTCATGTAAATCCAAAATACACCTGAAAATCATGAAACTTGGCATGGTGTCATGACATGGCACCAACATGTTGTGGTAATTTTTTTGGCCGAATTGGGACAAGCTTTGGTATAAGCTTCTTGCAAACCGGAGCTTCTCTCAAGAAGGCTTGTGGTTCCGAGAGGAAACATGTCACCTCCATGTGCGAAACGACATACATATACTGCCTTCTCCCACCTTAATTTTTTACACAGGCAGATTAGACCAAATAGAAGTATCGTGCTAAATTTTGGAATTATTCCGGATTCGTTTGGCCTTTTTATACCTTACTTGAATTTCTGGGCATTTAATGTGCATAAAAATTTGAACTACAAGCACATGCTCTAGTGCACCAAAGTTGGTTGAAAAATCACATGTGTGTCCTTGGGTGAATTTCTAGGTCCATGCAAGAAATGGGAATGAAATTCAAACATCTGGGCGTCGTGGCTTGATACGTCTCCAACATATCTATAATTTTTGATTGTTCCATGCTATTATATTATCCATTTTGGATGTTTATGGGCTTTATTTTACACATTTATATCATTTTTGATACTAACCTACTAACCGGAGGCCCGGCCCGTATTGCTGTTTTTTTGCCTATTTCAGTATTTCGAAGAGAAGGAATATCAAACGGAGTCCAAACGGAATGAAACCTTCGGGAGCGTGATTTTTGGAACGAACGTGATCCAGAGGACTTGGAGTGCAAGTCAAGAAGCAATCGAGGCAGCCAGGAGATAGGAGGCTGCGCCCACGCCTCCTGGGCGCGCCCCCTGTCTCCTCGGCCCCTCGAGCAGCCACCGACGTACTTCTTCTTCCTATATATACCTACGTACCCCGAAAACATCCAGGGGAGCCAACGAAAACCTAATTCCACCGCCGTAACCTTCTGTATCCGCGAGATCCCATCTTGGAGCCTTCGCCGGAAGCTCCGCCGGAGGGGGAATTGAGCATGGAGGGCTTCTACATCAACACCATAGCCCCTCCGATGAGTTGTGGGTAGTTTACCACAGACCTTAGGGTCCATAGTTATTAGCTAGATGGCTTCTTCTCTCTTTTTGGATCTCAATACCATGTTCTCCTCGATCTTCTTGGAGATCTATTCGATGTAACTCTTTTTGCGGTGTGTTTATCGAGATCCGATGAATTGTGGGTTTATGATCAAGTTTATCTATGAGAAATATTTGAATCTCCTATGAATTCTTTTATGTATGATTGAGTTATCTTTGCAAGTCTCTTCGAATTATCAGTTTGGTTTGGCCTACTAGATTGATCTTTCTTGCAATGGGAGAAGTGCTTAGCTTTGGGTTCAATCTTGTTGTGTCCTTTCCCAATGACAGCAGGGGCAGCAAGGCACGTATTGTATTGTTGCCATCGAGGATAAAAAGATGGGGTTTATATCATATTGCATGAGTTTATCCCTCTACATCATGTCATCTTTCTTAATGTGATACTCTGTTCTTAAGAACTTAATACTCTAGATGCATGCTGGATAGAGGTCGATGTGTGGAGTAATAGTAGTAGATGCAGGCAGGAGTCGGTCTACTTGTCGCGGATGTGATGCCTATATACATGATCATGCCTAGATAATCTCACAATTATTCGCTTTTCTATCAATTGCTCGGTAGTAATTTGTTCACCCACCGTAATAGTTATGCTATCTTGAGAGAAGCCTCTAGTGAAACCTATGGCCCCCAGGTCTATCTTTTATCATATAAGATTTCAATCTACTTTTATTTGCATCTTTACTTTTTGCATCTATATCATAAAATACCAAAAATATATTTATCTTATCATATTATCTCTATCAGATCTAACTTTCGCAAGTGGCCGTGAAGGGATTGACAACCCCTTTATTGCGTTGGTTGCGAGTTCTTTGTTTGTTTGTGTAGGTGCGTCGGACTTTTGAGGAGCCTCCTACTGGATTGATACCTTGGTTCTCAAAAACTGAGGGAAATACTTACGCTACTATTGCTGCATCACCCTTTCCTCTTCAAGGAAAACCAACGCAAGCTCAAGACGTAGCAAGAAGGATTTCTGGCGCCGTTGCTGGGGAGGTCTTCGCTCAAGTCAAGACATACCAAGTACCCATCACAAACTCATCTCCCTCGCATTTACATTATTTGCCATTTGCCTCTCGTTTTCCTCTCCCCCACTTCACCCTTGCCGTTTTATTTGCCCTCTCTTTCCCAATCTCCTCCTCTCTTTTCGCTTGCCTTTTTCTGTTTGCTTGTGTGTTGGATTGCTTGTTGCCATGGCGCAAGATAATACCAAATTGTGTGATTTCTCCAATACCAATAATAATGATTTCCTTAGTACTCCGATTGCTCCTCTTAATGATGTTGAGTCTTGTGAAATCAATACTGCTTTGCTGAATCTTGTTATGAAAGATCAATTCGCTGGCCTTCCTAGTGAAGATGCCGCTACTCATCTAAACAACTTTGTTGATTTGTGTGATATGCAAAAGAAGAAAGATACGGATAATGATATTGTTAAATTGAAGTTATTTCCGTTTTCACTTAGAGATCGTGCTAAAGTTTGGTTTTCGTCTTTGCCTAAAATAGTATTGATTCTTGGAACAAGTGCAAAGATGCTTTTATCTCTAAGTATTTTCCTCCCGCTAAGATCATCACTCTTAGGAACGATATTATGAATTTTAAACAACTTGATCATGAGCATGTTGCCCAATCTTGGGAAAGAATGAAATTGATAATTTGCAACTGCCCTACTCATGGTTTGAATTTATGGATGATCATACACAATTTTTATGCCGGTTTGAACTTTGCTTCTAGAAATCTTTTAGATTCGGCCGCGGGAGGCACGTTTATGGAAATCACGTTAGGAGATGCTACAAAACTTCTTGATAATATTATGGCTAATTATTCTCAATGGCACACCAAAAGATCTTCTAGTAAAAAAGTGCATGCTATAGAAGAAATCAATGTTTTGAGTGGATGAACTTATGAAGTTGTTTGATACTAAGAGTGCTCCTTTTGATCCCAATGATATGCCTTTGTCTACTTTGATTGAGAATAATAATGAATCTATGGATGTCAATTTTTTTGGTAGGAATAGTTTTGGAAACAATGCTTATGGAGGAAACTTTAATTCTAGACCGTTCCCTAGTAATTCCTCTAATAATTATGGAAATTCCTACAATAATTCTTATGGTAATTTTAATAAGATGCCCTCTGATTTTGAGAATAGTGTGAAAGAATTTATGATTTCTCAAAAGAATTTTAATGCTTTGCTTGAAGAAAAATTGCTCAAAGTTGATGATTTGGCTAGGAACGTTGATAGACGTTCACTTGATGTTGATTCTCTTAAACTTAGATCTACTCCTCCCATGCATGATATCAATGAGTCTCTCAAATCCATGAGAATTTCCATTGATGAGTGCAAGGAAAGAACTGCTAGATTGCGTGCTAAGAAAGATTGCTTTGTAAAGGCGTGTTCTTCTAGTTTCCATGAAAATAATGATGAAGATCTTAAAGTTATTGATGTGTCCCCTATTAGATCTTTGTTTTGCATTATTAATCTTGATAATAATGGGACTGGAGATGAGTCAACTTTAGTTTGAAGGCGTCCCAATAATTCAGAGTTTTTAGATCTTGATGCTAAATTTGGTAAAAGTGGGATTGGAGAGGTCATGACTTTAAATAGCATTGAACCCACTATCTCGGATTTCAAGGAATTTGATTATGATAATTCTTCTTTAGAAGGTTGTATTTCCTTGTTGCAATCCGTTGTTAATTCTCCTCATGCTGATAGTCAAAATAAAGCTTTTACCAAACATATCGTTGATGCCTTGATGCAATCTTATGATGAAAAACTTAATTTGGAAGTTTCTATACCTAGAAAACTTAATGAGGAGTGGGAACCTACTATAAAGATTAAAATTAAATATCATGAGTGTTTTGCTTTGTGTAATTTGGGTGCTAGTGTTTCCACAATTCCGAAAACTTTATGTGACATTCTAGGTTTCCATGATCTTGATGATTGCTCTTTAAATTTGCACCTTGCGGATTCCACCATTAAAAAGCCAATGGGAAGGATCAACGATGTTCTCATTGTTGCAAATAGAAATTTGGTGCCCGTAGATTTTATCGTTCTTGATATAGATTGCAATCTTTCTTGCCCTATTATTCTTGGTAGACCTTTCCTTAGAACGATTGGCGCGATTATTGATATGAAGGAAGAGAATATGAGATTCCAATTTCCATTAAAGAAAGGCATGGAGCACTTTCCAAGAAAGAAAGTTAAATGACCTTATGAATCTATCATGCGAGCTACTTATGAATTGAGTGCCAAAGATGGCACTACTTAGATCTATCTTCACTTTTATGCCTAGCTAGGGGCGTTAAACGATAGCGCTAGTTGGGAGGCAACCCAATTTTATTTGTGTTTTTTGTTTTTGTTTCTGTTTAGTAATAAATTTTGTATCTACCTTCTGTTTAGATGTGTTTTTATCTTTTAGTTAGTGTTTGTGCCAAGTAGAACCTATAGGATAACCTATGATGATTGTTGATTTGATTCTGCTGAAAAACAGAAACTTTGCGCGCAGAAATTTAGTTTTGTTAAATCACAGAAACGTGCTTTTGCGTTGATTCTTTTTGCTGCTGATCAATAGACAAATTTTCCAGGACGTCCTCTTTTGGTAGGATGTTTAGAGTTCCAGAAGTTTGCGTTAGTTACATATTGCTACAGACTGTTCTGTTTTTGACAGATTCTGTTTTTCGTGTGTTGTTTGCTTATTTTGATGCATATATGGCTAGTAAAATAGTTTATAAACCATATAGAAGTTGGAATACCGTAAATTTAACACCAAAATAAATAAAGAATGAGTTCATTACAGTACCTTATGTGGTGGTTTTGTTTTCTTTCACTAACGGAGCTTATGAGATTTCCTGTTAAGTTTTGTGTTGTGAAGTTTCCAAGTTTTGGGTAAAGATTTGATGGACTATGGAATAAGGAGTGGCAAAAGCCTAAGATTGGGGATTCCCATGGCACCCCAAGATATTCAAGAGTAGCCAAAAGCCTAAGCTTGGGGATGCCCCGGAAGGCATCCCCTCTTTCGTCTTTGTTCATTGGTAACTTTACTTGGAGCTATATTTTTATTCACCACATGATATGTGTTTTGCTTGGAGAGTCGTGTATTATATTAGTATTTGCTTTTTAGTTCTCCACAATCATCCTTGCTGTACACACCTTTTTGGAGAAGCCTACTTGATTATAATTTATTAGAATATGCTATGTGCTTCACTTATATCTTTTGAGCTTGATAGTTTTTGCTCTAGTGCTTCACGTATATCTTTTAGAGCACGACGGTGGCTTAATTTTGTAGAAATTGCTAGTCTCTCATGCTTCACTTATATTATTTTGAGAGTCTTTTAGAACAGCATGGTATTTGCTATGGTTATAAAATTGGTCCTAGAATGGTAGGCATCCAAGTTGGGTATAATAAAAACTATCATAGGAAGTGAATTCGATGCTATGATCAATTTGATACTTGATAATTGTTTTGAGATATGGAGGTAGTGATATTAAAGTCATGCTAGTTTGGTGATTATGAATTTAAAGAATTCTTGTGTTGAAGTTAGCAAGTCCCGTAGCATGCACGTATGGTTAAAGTTATGTAACAAATTTGAAACATGAAGTGTACCTGGCTTGTGCATCCTTATGAGTGGCGGCCGAGGACGAGCGATGGTCTTTTCCTACCAATCTATCCCTCTAGGAGCATGTGTGTAGTGCTTGGTTTTTGATGACTTCTAAATTTTTGCAATAAGTACATGAGTTCTTATGACTAATGTTGAGTCCATAGATTATACGCGCTTTTACCTTTCCATCATTGCTAGCCTCTTCGGTACCGTGCATTGCCCTTTCTCACATTGAGAGTTGGTGCAAACTTCGCCGGTGCATCCAAACCTCGTGATATGATACACTCTATCACACATAAACCTCCTTATATCTTCCTCAAAACAGCCACCATACCTACCTATTATGGCATTTCCATAGCCATTCCGAGATATATTGCCATGCAACTTTCCACCGTTCCGTTTATCATCATGACATACATTACTTTTGTCATATTGCCATTGCATGATCATGTAGTTGACATCGTATTTGTGGCAAAACCACCATGCATAAATTTTCATAAATGTCACTCTTGATTCATTGCACCATCCCGGTACACCGCTGGAGGCATTCATATAGAGTCATATCTTGTTCTAGTTTCGAGTTGTAATTCATATGTTGTAATCAATAAAAGTGTGATGATCATCATTATTAGAGCATTGTCCCCAAAAAAAAAAGGAGGAAAGGCCAAAAAAAAGAAAGGCCAAAGAAAAAAAAGAAAAAAAAGAAAAAAAAGAAAAAAGGAAAAAAGAAAATAAATAAAAAAGGGGTAATGTTACTATCTCTTTTTCCACACTTGTGCTTCAAAGTAGCACCATGTTCTTCATATAGTGAGTCTCATATATTGTGCTTCAAAGAAGCACCAAGTTTTTCATATAGAGAGTCTCATGTGTTATCACTTTCATATACTAGTGGGAATTTTTCATTATAGAACTTGGCTTGTATATTCCTACGATGGGCTTCCTCAAATGCCCTAGGTCTTCGTGAGCAAGCAAGTTGGATGCGCACCCACTAGTTTTCTTTTGTTGAGCATTCATTTATAGCTCTAGTGCATCCGTTGCATGGCAATCCCTACTCCTCATGTTGACATCAATTGATGGGCATCTCCATAGCCCGTTGATTATCCTCGTCATTGTGAGACTTTCTCCTTTTTTGTCTTCTCCACACAATCCCCATCATCATATTCTATTCCACCCATAGTGCTATATCCATGGCTCACGCTCATGTATTGCGTGAAAGTTGAAAAAGTTTGAGATTATTTAAGTACGAAACAATTGCTTGGCTTGTCATCGGGGGTGTAGAATTTGGGAACATTTTTGTGTGACGAAAATGAAGCATAGCCTAATTATATGATTTTGTAGGGATGAACTTTCTTTAGCCATGTTATTTTGAGAAGACATGATTGCTTTGATTAGTATGCTTGAAGTATTACTATTTCTTTTGTCAATATGAACTTTTATTTTGAATCATTTGGATCTGAACATTCATGCCACAATAAAGAAAATTACATTGAGAATTATGCTAGGTAGCATTCCAGATCAAAAAATTCTGTTTTTATCATTTATCTACTCGAGGACGAGCAGGAATTAAGCTTGGGGATGCTTGATACGTCTCCAACGTATCTATAATTTTTGATTATTCCATGCTATTATATTACCCCTTTTGGATGTTTATGGGCTTTATTTTACACATTTATATCATTTTTGGGACTAACCTACTAACCGGAGGCCCAACCCGTATTGCTGTTTTTTTGCCTATTTCAGTATTTCGAAGAAAAGGAATATCAAATGGAGTCCAAACGGAATGAAACCTTCGGGAGCGTGATTTTTGGAACGAACGTGATCCAGAGGACTTGGAGTGCAAGTCAAGAAGCAATTGAGGCGGCCAGGAGATAGGAGGGCGCGCCCACCCCTCCTGGGCACACCCCGTGTCTCCTAGGCCCCTCGAGCGGCCACAGACGTACTTCTTCTTCCTATATATACCTACGTACCCTGAAAACATCCAGGGGAGCCAACGAAAACCTAATTCCACCACCAGAACCTTCTATATCCGTGAGATCCCATCTTGGAGCCTTCGCCGGCGCTCCGCCGGAGGGGGAATCGACCACACAGGGCTTCTACATCAACACCATAGCCCCTCCGATGAGTTGTAGTAGTTTACCACAGACCTTCGGGTCCATAGTTATTAGCTAGATGGCTTCTTCCCTCTTTTTGGATCTCAATACCATGTTCTCCCCGATCTTCTTTGAGATCTATTCGATGTAACTCTTTTTGCGGTGTGTTTGTCGAGATCCGATGAATTGTGGGTTTATGATCAAGTTTATCTATGAGAAATATTTGACTCTCCTCTGAATTCTTTTATGTATGATTGAGTTATCTTTGCAAGTCTCTTCGAATTATCAGTTTGGTTTGGCCTACTAGATTGATCTTTCTTGCAATGGGAGAAGTGCTTAGCTTTGGGTTCAATCTTGCGGCGTCCTTTCCCAGTGACAACAGGGGCAGCAAGGCACGTATTGTATTGTTGCCATCGAGGATAAAAAGATGGGGTTTATATCATATTGCATGAGTTTATCCCTCTACATCATGTCATCTTTCTTAATGCTTTACTCTGTTCTTATGAACTTAATACTCTAGATGCATGCTGGATAGCGGTCGATGCATGGAGTAATAGTAGTAGATGCAGGCAGGAGTCGGTCTACTTGTCGCGGACGTGATGCCTATATACATGATCATGCCTAGATAATCTCATAATTATTCGCTTTTCTATCAATTGCTCGACAGTAATTTGTTCACCCACCGTAATAGTTATGCTATCTTGAGAGAAGCCTCTAGTGAAACCTATGGCCCCCGGGTCTATCTTTTATCATATAAGCTTTCAATCTACTTTTATTTGCATCTTTACTTTTTGCATCTATATCATAAAATACCAAAAATATATTTATCTTATCATAGTATCTCTATCAGATCTCACTTTCGCAAGTGGCCGTGAAGGGATTGACAACCCCTTTGTTGCATTGGTTTCGGTGTCAAAACCGGCGGATCTCGGGTAGGGGGTCCTGATCTGTGCGTCAAGGCTGATGGTAACAAGAAGTAAGGGACACAGGTGTTTACCCAGGTTCAGGCCCTCTCGATGGAGGTAAAACCCTACTTCCTGCTTGATTAATATTGATGATATGGGTAGTACAAGAGTAGATCTACCACAAGATCGTAGAGGCTAAACCCTAGGAGCTAGCCTATGATGGTATGAATGTAATTGTGATCGGCCTTCTCAGGACCAACCCCTCCGATTTATATAGACACCGGAGAGGGCTAGGGTTTACATGGAGTCGGTTACAAGGAAGGAAATATAATATCCGGATCGCCAAGCTTGCCTTCCATGCCAAGGAAAGTCCCATCCGGACACGGGCCGAAGTCTTGAGTCTTGTATCTTCACGCTTCAATAGTCTGGACATTGTACACAGTCTGGCTGTCCGGATACCCCCTAATCCAGGACTGCCTCAGTAGCCCCTGAACTAGGCATCAATGACGATGAGTCTGGCACGCAGTATTGTCTTCGACATTGCAAGGCGGGTTCGTCCTTCGAATACTCCAAAGTACCTGTTATGACGAATAGTGTCCGGTCTCCAATCGATGTTGTGCTCCTCGGCTTCAGTGCCTTAGTAATGACCATCTCCACGTGTCAAGCGAATGCGAGGAGTCGAGGTATTTTTGCATTTTCCACCCTCGATCCTCCGAGCCAACCGTCTATTTGAAGGGACAGGGGTTCTCAGATCCAAACCTCACTCTCCTCCCTTGAGCTAGCATCCTAAAGCGCTTCGCGAAAAGCCATTCCAGCATGGCCGGCGGTCGCAGCTCTTCTGCTTGCCCTCCTTGCTCTAAGTCGGGGAATTGTGGAGAGTGCTCAGTTCCCCACAGCCGTTTGGTGAAGTTACAAACTCAAGGGTTTCTTCCACCGGCATTCATGTTCTCCGTCCGAGCTGGAATAGCTACTTACGACGGAGGGGAACAAGCGGAGGGATTTCCTAACCCGTCTCCGGAGGAACGAATATGCCTCATCTCGCATCTGCTAACGGGCGTCAGGTTCCCTATCCACCCGTTTCTCCACGGGCTCCTAGAGTTCTATGGCCTCCAGCTACACCATCTTACCCCAGCCTCCATTCTGCACATAGCAGGGTATGTCGCCCTTTGCGAGCTGTTTTTAGGCTGCAAACCACACTTCGGATTGTGGAGGAAGCTGTTCTGCCTTGTCCCCCGCGCCCAGGGGGAGTCCCTGTTGGAAATATGCCCTAGAGGCAATAACAAATTAGTTATTATTATATTTCCTTGTTCATGATAACCGTTTATTATCCATGCTATAATTGTATTGATAGGAAACTCACATACATGTGTGGATACATAGACAACACCATGTCCCTAGTAAGCCTCTAGTTGACTATCTCGTTGATTAATAGATGGTTATGGTTTCCTGACCATGGATTGGATGTCGTTGATAACGGGATCACATCATTAGGAGAATGATGTGATGGACAAGACCCAATCCTAAGCCTAGCACAAAGATTGTGTAGTTCCTATGCTAAAGCTTTTCTAATGTCAAGTATCATTTCCTTAGACCATGAGATTGTGCAACTCCCGGATACCGTAGGAATGCTTTGGATGTACCAAACGTCACAACGAAACTGGGTGGCTATAAAGGTGCACTACGGGTATCTCCGAAAGTGTCTGTTGGGTTGGCACGAATCGAGACTGGGATTTGTCACTCCGTGTGATGGAGAGGTATCTCTGGGCCCACTCAGTAGGACATCATCATAATGTGCACAATGTGACCAAGGGGTTGATCACAGGATGATGTTACAGAACGAGTAAAGAGACTTGCCGGTAATGAGATTGAACAAGGTATCGGGATACCGACGATCAAATCTCGGGCAAGTACTATACCGCTAGACAAAGGGAATTGAATACGGGATTGATTGAATCCTCGACATCGTGGTTCATCCGATGAGATCATCATGGAACATGTGGGAGCCAACATGGGTATCCAGATCCCACTGTTGGTTATTGGCCGGAGAGTAGACTCGATCATGTCTACATGTCTCCCGAACCCGTAGGGTCTAGACACTTAAGGTTCGATGACGCTAGGGTTATAAAGGAAGTTTGTATGTGGTTACCGAATGTTGTTCGGAGTCACGTATGAGATCCGAGACGTCACGAGGAGTTCCGGAATGGTCAGGAGGTAAAGATTTATATATGGAAAGTTGTTATTCGGGTTCCGGGAAAAGTTCGGTTTTTTTCCAGTATTGTATCGGGAAGCTTCCAGAAGGTTCCAAAGGATTCCGGAGGGGTCCGGAGGTCCGGAAAATGTTCCACCACGTCCAATACAGTAGCATGGGCTGTAAGGGGGCGCCCTAGCCTTAATGGGCCAGGGGCACCAGCCCCCCCAAGGCCCATGCGCATGGGAGAGGGGAAACCCTAAGGGGGAGGGCCTCCACTTGACTTGGGAGGCACTCCTCCCCCCTTTGGCTGCCGCCCCAACCCTAGATGAGATCTAGGGGGGCCGCCCCCCTCTCTCCCCACCTATAAATAGTGGAGGGGTGGGAGGGCAGCGGCACCCCAAGTTCTGGCGCAGCCCTTCCCCTCTCCCAAGTACTCATCCTCTCCCGTGGTGCTTGGCGAAGCCCTGCAGGATTGCCACGCTCCTCCACCACCACCACGCTGTCGTGCTGCTGCTGGACGGAGTCTTCCCCAACATCTCCCTCTCTCCTTGCTGGATCAAGGCATGGGAGACGTCACCGGGCTGCATGTGTGTTGAACGCAGAGGTGCCGTCCGTTCGGCACTAGGATCATCGGTGATTTGGATCACGACGAGTACGACTCCATCAACCCCGTTCACTTGAACGCTTCCGCTTAGCGATCTATAAGGGTATGTAGATGCACTCCCCTATACCTCGTTGCTAGATTACTCCGTAGATTGATCTTGGTGATGTGTGGAAAATTTTGAATTTCTGCTACGTTCCCCAACAATGGTATCAGAGCTAAGTCTATGCGTAGTTACTATGCATGAGTAGAACACAAAGCAGTTGTGGGCGTAGATGTTGCTAATTTCCTTGCCACTACTAGTCTTATCTTGCTTCGACGGCATCGTGGGATGAAGCGGCCCGGACCGACCTTACACGTACGCTTACGTGAGATAGGTTCCACCGACTGACATGCACTAGTTGCATAAGGTGGCTAGCGGGTGTCTGTCTCTCCCACTTTAGTTGGAGCGGATTCGATGAAAAGGGTCCTTATGAAGGGTAAATAGAAATTGGCATATCACGTTGTGGTTTTACGTAGGTAAGAAACGTTCTTGCTAGAACACCTATAGAAGCCACGTAAAAACTTGCAACAACAATTAGAGGACGTCTAACTTGTTTTTGCAGCAAGTGTTTTGTGATGTGATATGGCCAAAGGATGTGATGAATGATATATGTGATGTATGAGGTGATCATGTTCTTGTAATAGGAATCACGACTTGCATGTCGATGAGTATGACAACCGGCAGGAGCCATAGGAGTTGTCTTTATTTTTTGTATGACCTGCGTGTCATTGAAGAACGCCATGTAAATTACTTTACTTTATTGCTAAACGCGTTAGCCATAGAAGTAGAAGTAGTTGTTGGTGTGACAACTTCATGAAGACACGATGATGGAGATCATGGTGTCATGCCGGTGACGAAGATGATCATGGTGCCCCGAAGATGGAGATCAAAGGAGCAATATGATATTGGCCATATCATGTCACTATTTGATTGCATGTGATGTTTATCATGTTTTTACATCTTATTTGCTTAGAACGACAGTAGCTTAAATAAGATGATCCCTCGAAATAATTTCAAGAAAAGTGTTCCCCCTAACTATGCACCGTTGCGAAGGTTCGTTGATTCGAAGCACCACGTGATGATCGGGTGTGATAGATTCTAACGTTCGAATACAACGGGTGTAAGCCAGATTTACACACGCAATACACTTAGGTTGACTTGACGAGCCTAGCATGTACAGACATGGCCTCGGAACATGGAAGACCGAAAGGTCGAGCATGAGTCGTATAGAAGATATGATCAACATGAAGATGTTCACCGACGTTGACTAGTCCGTCTCACGTGATGATCAGACACGGCCTAGTTGACTCGGATCATGTAATCACTTAGATGACTAGAGGGATGTCTATCTGAGTGGGAGTTCATAAGATGAACTCAATTATCCTGAACATAGTCAAAATGTCTTTGCAAATTATGTCGTAATGCTCGCACTTTAGTTCTACTGTTTCAGATATGTTCCTAGAGAAAAATTTAGTTGAAAGTTGATAGTAGCGATTACGCGGACTAGGTCCATAAACTGAGGATTGTCCTCGTTGCTTCGTAGAAGGCTTATGTACGTAATGCACCGCTCAATGTGCTGAACCTCGAACAGCGTCTGTGGATGTTGCGAACATCTGACATACACGTTTTGCTAACTACGTGATAGTTCAGTTAAACGGTTTAGAGTTGAGGCACCAAAGACGATTTCGAAACATCGCGGAACATATGAGATGTTTCGAGGGCTGAAATTGGGATTTCAGGCTCATGCCCACGTCAAGAGGTATAAGACCTCCGACGATTTTCTTAGCCTGCAAACTAAGGGAGAAAAGCTCAATCGTTGAGCTTGTGCTCAGATTGTCTGAGTACAACAATCACTTGAATCAAGTGGGAGTTGATCTTCCATATGAGATAGTGATGTTTCTCCAAAGTCATTGCCACCAAGCTGCTAGAGCTTCATGATGAACTATAACATATCAGGGATAGATATGATGATCCTTGGATATTTGCGATGTATGACACTGATAAAGTAGAAATCAAGAAGGAGCATCAATTGTTGATGGTTGGTGAAACCACTAGTTTCAAGAAGGGCAAGGGCAAGAAGGGATACTTCATGAAACGGCAAATCAGCTGCTGCTCTAGTGAAGAAACCCAAGGTTGAACCCAAACCCGAGACTAAGTGCTTCTGTAATAAGGGGAACAACCACTGGAGCAGAATTGCCCTAGATACTTGGTAGATGAGAAGGCTGGCCAGGTCGATAGAAGTATATTAGATATACATTATCTGTACTTTACTAGTACTCCTAGTAGCACCAGGGTATTAGATACCGGTTCGGTTGCTAAGTGTTAGTAACTCAAAATAAAAGGCTGCGGAGTAAACGGAGACTAGCTAAAGGTGAGCTGGCGATGTGTGTCAGAAGTTTTTCCAAGCTTGATGTGATCAAGCATCGCACGCTCCCTCTACCATCGAGATTGGTGTTAAACCTAAATAATTGTTATTTGGTGTTTGCGTTGAGCATAGACATGATTGGATTATGTCTATCGCAATACGGTTATTCATTTAAGGAGAATAATGGTTACTCTGTTTATTTGAATAATACCTTCAATGGTCTTACACCTAAAATGAATGGTTTATTGAATCTCGATTGTAGTGATACACATGTTCATGCCAAAAGATATAAGATAGTAATGATAGTACCACCTACTTGTGGCACTGCCATGTAAGTCATATTGGTATAAAATGCATGAAGAAGCTCCATGTTGATGGATCTTTGGACTCACTCGTTTTTGGAAAAGTTTGAGACATGCGAACCATGTCTATTGGTGTATATGCATGAAGAAACTCCATGCAAATGGACCGTTTGGACTCACTTGATTTTGAATCACTTGAGACATGCAAATCATACCACATGGGCAAGATGACTGAAAGCCTCGTTTTTCAGTAAAATGGAACAGGCAATCAACTTGTTGGAAGTAATACATTTTGATGTGTGCAGTCCAATGAGTGCTGAGGCACGTAGTGGATATCATTATGTTCTTACTTCACGGATGATTTGAGTAGATACTGAGTATATTTACTTGATGAAACATAAGTCTGAATTATTGAATGGTTCAAGTAATTTCAGAGTGAAGTTGAAGATCATCGTGACAAGAGGATAAAATGTCTATGATATGATCATAGAGATGAGTATCTGAGTTACGAGCTTTGGCATGCAATTAAGACATTGTGGAAATTGTTTCACAATTAATACTGCCTAGAACACCATAGTGTGATGGTGTGTCCGAACATCATAGTTGCACCCTATTGGATATGGTGCGTACCATGACGTCTCTTATCGAATTACCCCTATCGTTCATGGGTTAGGCATTAGAGACAACCACACTCACTTTAATAGGGCACCACGTAATTCCGTTGAGACGACACCGTTTGAACTATGGTTTGGAGAAACCTAAGTTGTCGTTTCTTAAAAGTTTGGGGCTGCGACGCTTATGTGAAAAAGTTTCAGGTTGATAAGCTCGAATCCAAAGCGGATAAAACGCATCTTCATAAGACACCCAAAATAGTTGGGTGTACCTCCTAATTCAGATCCGAAAGCAATAGGGATTGTTTCTTGAATCGGGTCCTTTCTCGAGGAAAAGTTTGTCTCGAAAATTTGAGTGGGAGCATGGTGGAGACTTGATGAGGTTATTGAACCGTCACGTCAACTAGTGTGTAGCAGGGCACAGGAAGTTGTTCCTGTGGCGCCCACACCAATTGAAGTAGAAGCTTATGACAGTGATCATGAAGTTTCGGATCAAGTCACTACCGTACCTCGTAGGGTGACAAGGATGCATACTACTTTAGAGTGGTACAGTAATCCTGTCTTGAAGGTCATGTTGCTAGACAACAATGAACCTACGAGCTATGGAGAAGCGATGGTGGGCCCATATTCCGACAAATGGTTAGAAGCCATGAAATCCGAGATAGGATCCATGTATCAGAACAAAGCATGGACTTTGGTGGACTTGCCCGATGATCGGCAAGCCATTGAGATAAATGGATCTTTAAGAAGATGACAGACGTGGATGGTAATGTCACCGTCTATGAAGCTCGACTTGTGGCGAAGAGTTTTTTCACAAGTTCAAGGAGTTGACTACGATGAGATTTTCTCATCCGTAGCGATGCTTAAGCCCGTCGGAATCATGTTAGCATTAGCTGCATTTTTGAAATCTGGCAAGATGGATGTCAAAACGAGTTTCCTTACCAGTTTTCGTAAGGAAAGGTTGTATGTGATACAATCAGAAAGGTTTTGTCGATCCTAAGGATGCTAAAACGTATGCTAGCTCCAGCGATCCTTCCATGGACTAGAGCAAGCATCTCGGAGTCAGAATATGCGCTTTGATGGAATGATCAAAGATTTTGGGTTTGTACAAAGTTTATGAGAAACTTGTATTTCCAAAGAAGTGAGTGGGAGCACTATAGAATTTCTGATAAGTATGTGTTGTAAACATATTGTTGATCAGAAATGATGTAGAATTTCTAGAAAGCATATATGGTTATTTGATAAGTGTTTTTCAATGGAAAACCTGGATTAGGCTACTTGAACAATAAGCATCAAGATCTATAAGATAGATCAAAATGCTTAATAGTACTTTCAAATGAGCACATACCTTGACATGATCTTGAAGGTGTTCAAGATGGATCAGTCAAAGAAGGATTTCTTGCCTGAGTTGTAAGGTGTGAAGTTAAGACTTAAAGCTCGACCACGACAGAAGAGAGAGAAAGGGCGAAGGTCGTCCCCTATGCTTAGACGTAGGCTCCATAGTATGCTATGCTGTGTACCGCACCTGATGTGTGCCTTGCCACATGTCTGGCAAGAGGGTACAAAGGTGATCAAGGAGTGGATCACCAGATAGCGGTCAAAATTGTCCTTGGAGTAATAAGGACATGTTTCTCGACTATGGAGGTGATAAAGAGATCGGGATAAAGGGTTACGTCAATGCAAGCTTTAACACCTATCCGAATGACTCTGAGTAGCAAACCAGATACGTATAGTGGAGCAACCATTTGGAATAGCTCCAAGTGGAGCGTGGAAGCAGCATTTACAATTGACCTAGAGATTTGCGAAGTACATATGGATCTGAATGTTGCAGACCCATTGACTAAAACCTCTCTCACAAAGCAAAACATGATCAAACCCCAAAACTCATTGAGTCTTAATCACATGATGATGTGAACTAGTTTAGTGACACTAGTAAACTCTTTGGATGTTGGTCACATGGCGATGTGACCTGTGAGTGTTAATCACATGGCGATGTGAACTAGATTATTGACTCTAGTGCAAGTGGGAGACTGTTGGAAATATGCCCTAGAGGCAATAACAAATTAGTTATTATTATATTTCCTTGTTCATGATAATCGTTTATTATCCATGCTATAATTGTATTGATAGGAAACTCAGATACATGTGTGGATACATAGACAACACCATGTCCCTAGTAAGCCTCTAGTTGACTAGCTCGTTGATCAATAGATGGTTACGGTTTCCTGACCATGGACATTGGATGTCGTTGATAACGGGATCACATCATTAGGAGAATGATGTGATGGACAAGACCCAATCCTAAGCCTAGCAAAAAGATCGTGTAGTTCGTATGCTAAAGCTTTTCTAATGTCAAGTATCATTTCCTTAGACCATGAGATTGTGCAACTCCCGGATACCGTAGGACTGCTTTGGGTGTACCAAGCGTCACAACATAACTGGGTGGCTATAAAGGTGCACTATGGGTATCTCCGAAAGTGTCTCTTGGGTTGGCACGAATCGAGACTGGGATTTGTCACTCCATGTGACGGAGAGGTATCTCTAGGCCCACTCAGTAGGACATCATAATAATGTGCACAATGTGACCAAGGGGTTGATCACGGGATGATGTGTTACGGAACGAGATTGAACAAGGTATCGGGATACCGACGATCGAATCTCGGGCAAGTACTATACCACTAGACAAAGGGAATTGAATATGGGATTGATTGAATCCTCGACATCATGGTTCATCCGATGAGATCATCGTGGAACATGTGGGAGACAACATGGGTATCCAGATCCCGCTGTTGGTTATTGGCCGGAGAGTAGTCTCGGTCATGTCTACGTGTCTCCCGAACCCGTAGGATCTACACACTTAAGGTTCGATGACGCTAGGGTTATAAAGGAAGTTTGTATGTGGTTACTGAATGTTGTTCAGAGTCCCGGATGAGATCCCGGACGTCACGAGGAGTTCTGGAATGGTCCGGAGGTAAAGATTTATATATGGAAAGTAGTTGTTCGGGTTCCGGGAAAAGTTTGGTTTTTTTCCGGTATTGTACCGGGAAGCTTCCAGAAGGTTCCGGAGGATTCCGGAGGGGTCCGGAGGTCCGGAAAATGTTCCACCACGTCCAATATAGCAGCATGGGCTGTAAGGGGGCGCCCTAGCCTTAATGGGCCAGGGGCACCAGCCCCCAAGGCCCATGCGCATGGGAGAGGGGAAACCCTAAGGGGGAGGGCCTCCACTTGACTTGGGAGGCACTCCTCCCCCCTTTGGCCGCCGCCCCAACCCTAGATGAGATCTAGGGGGCCCGGCACTCCTAAGAATGCACCAGAAAACTGGCCTTCAGAGTGGTTCTATATAAATGACGTTCCCCGTCCGGATCCAGTCCGAAGGGGTCTCCCCAAGTTCAGCAACGCCGCATCGAGGGCACGCCTAAGCTGGCATCCCCGGGGCCCTCAAGAAGAGGACACAAGGGATATATTCCTCCTGACGAACAGGATAAAGCCGTTGGCCAAGTCTGGACTGATGATTGTTGAGGTCATGGCAATATGTATAAAGCGAGGAGTGCAGCCGCTCCAATATCGGGGGAAGCCCATGTGGCATTTCAACGGGGAAGACGACACCACCCATTTCAGTCGCAAGGGTCCGGACTCCGCTGCCGCTTTGGCAAGGATACTGTCCGATTTGTACAAAGGGGAAGAAGAGGAATTCCTTCGCATAAAAATGCGGGACGGATTCTCCATGCACAACCCCCCAGCGTGGGTAAGTTGCTATTCTTCTCCCAGCTTCACTTACTCCAGCATTCTCCTGCTAAGATTACTTGCATCGATGCTTCTGAGCAGGAACTGAGGAGGGCTGTCGGTGTCAAAACCGGCGGATATTGGGTAGGGGGTCCCGAACTGTGCATCTAGGCGGATGGTAATAGGAGACAAGGGACACGATGTTTTTACCCAGGTTCGGGCCCTGTCGATGGAGGTAAAACCCTACTCCTGCTTGATTGATATTGATGATATGGGTAGTACAAGAGTGGATCTACCACGAGAGCAAGGAGGCTAAACCCTAGAAGCTAGCCTATGGTATGATTGTTGTTGTGTCCTACGGACTAAAACCCTCCGGTTTATATAGACACCGGAGAGGGCTAGGGTTACACAGAGTCGGTTACAATGGTAGGAGATCTACATATCCGTATTGCCAAGCTTGCCTTCCACGCCAAGGAAAGTCCCATCCGGACACGGGACGAAGTCTTCAATCTTGTATCTTCATAGTCTTAGAGTCCGGCCGATGATGATAGTTCGGCTATCCGGACACCCCCTAGTCCAGGACTCCCTCAGTAGCCCCCGAACCAGGCTTCAATGACGATGAGTCCGGCACGTATATTGTCTTCGGCGTTGCAAGGCGGGTTCTCCTCCAAATTCCATGTGCTTGGCGAATAGTGTCCGGCTTCCTTATAAATGCTGCGCTCCTCGGCTTCCACGTCCAATAATGGCCCTCTTCCATGTGTCGTATGAATGCGAAAAGCCAGGGTATTTTTACATTTTACCCCCAAGCTGCACGAATAAACTGCCTATAAGAGAGGCAAGGATCCAGATCCAAATCACACTATCCTCCTTCCGCGAGTACTCATCGGAGCGCCTCTAACAAAAATCCACTCCATCATGGACAGTCGACGCGGCTCCTCCTCTCGCGCTCCCAGCCCTCAGCCAGGAGATTGGAGGAGATGTTCAGTTCCGCACAGCGAGCTGGTGACGCTCCAAGCGGAGGGATACCTTCCTCCGGCCTTCATGGCCCCGGTTCGAGCCGGACTGGCCACCTACAAAGGTGGAAAGCAGGCGGAGGAGGGGTGCGGTGTGAATCGAAACGTCGCCGCAATGGTATAGCACGCCACTGGTTTTAAGGGAAAGATTCCTAGGAGGTATATTAATACTCATGAATTTTCCATGAGAAAGAGCGCTCGCCGAACTGTGCCCGGAGAAGTTGCCAACCAAGCCTCCACCAGCCAGGCTCCAACACCTGGTCCGGAGGGGGAGGCGAGCGCAAGGCGCGAGCCGGATGCTCCTCCAACGGAGGATGCCGATAGGCTGTCCGCCACCAGGTCTGAGGTGGAGAGCGCCATGAATCACAGGCGCCGTCGGACAGTTCTTCATGACGCGTGTTTCTCCCCGGAGGAGTTGAATGCCTTTAATGCACGAGAAGCGCACCTCCGTGCTGCTCAAAATGGTTTGACCAGAGCCACGGAGCAGTATGTGAAAGACATACGGGTAAGGAATTTTAATAGTTATATACGCCAGTAGCCCCCGGGACTTAAAGTAGCTAGAATAACTGATTTAAGGATCATTTTACATGCAGGATCTTACAGAGAAGAATACCCACCTATCCCAGGAGCTTCAAGAGTGCAAGGCCCAACTTGAGGCCGCACTAGCCGCCGCAGGAGGAGCCACAGAGACCCCCTCTGGTAACACATATCTCAAAAAGATAAGCGGTTTATGAAGTGTGGCGTGCGTATAAGTCTGACAATAATATTGCAGATGGTGCCGGACTTGATCCGGACAAGCAGCAGCTACTGCGCCAGCTGAAGGCCGGCGAGAGGGTGCTTATGAAGGTGCAGCAGGAGAGGAACAAACTCCAAGATGCCCACACCCAGCTGGGAGAAGAGCTAAAAGGTGTTCGGGCCCAGCTATCTGGCTCCGTGAAGGAGAATCAGCGGCTTCATCGCGGCATTTATAGTAAGTGCTTGAGCAAACTCTTTTGAAAAGAAGAGTTCGGCGAGGGAGTCGATTGACAGAAATATGTCTGTAGGTGTGCTCACGGGTCGTCCTGTAGAGGAAATGCCTGGTTCAACGGGTGATCTGCTTCCTGAGCTGCTGCAGCTGCACAAACACGTTCGGCAGGCAATGAGCGGCGTTGTCCAGGCCTTGTGGTCGTCTGTCTCCCTGCCCGAGGGTCTTGGGGGGCTTGTGGAGAAGCTTCAGGGAGCACGGCAGTGCTTCCGTCTATGGAAGATATCGGCCTGCCGTCAAGGCGCCCGGGAGGCCTGGGCCATGGTGAAGACGCGGTACACGAAGGCTGATCCGAACCACATGGCCGAGGTCGGACCTGTGGGGCCCGATGGGAAGGAGATTCCTGTGAGCTTAATGTACGGTCAAGTAGAGTTGGCCGCTAAGTATTCCCAACAGGACTGTAAGCTAGACAGTCTGTTAGATGGGATTGAAGAAGAGTACAATCAGTCAATTTGACGATGTAATCTAAAATGACATGAAAAATGCCTTCTAGCCGGATTTTAGATCATTTGTCTTTGCGGACCTTTTCGCTTCAACCTCGGGACCCTAGAGTCCAGAGTGTGTCCGAATACCCTCACGGTTATTTTCGGTGTCAAAACCGGCGGATCTCGGGTATGGGGACCCGAACTGTGCGTCTAGGCGGATGGTAACAGGAGACAAGGGACACGATGTTTTTACCCAGGTTTGGGCCCTCTCGATGGAGGTAAAACCCTACTCCCGCTTGATTGATATTGATGATAAGGGTAGTACAAGAGTGGATCTACCACGAGATCAAGGAGGCTAAACCCTAGAAGCTAGCCTATGGTATGATTGTTGTTGTTTGTTGTTATGTCCTACGGACTAAAACCCTCCGGTTTATATAGACACCGGAGATGGCTAGGGTTACACAGAGTTGGTTACAATGGTAGGAGATCTACATATCCGTATCACCAAGCTTGCCTTCCACGCCAAGGAAAGTCCCATCCGGACACGGGACGAAGTCTTCAATCTTGTATCTTCATAGTCTTGGAGTCCGGCCGATGATGATAGTTCGGCTATCCGGACACCCCCTAGTCCAGGACTCCCTCAGTAGCCCCTGAACCAGGCTTCAATGACGATGAGCCCGGCGCGCATATTGTCTTCGGCATTGCAAGGCAGGTTCCTCCTCCGAATAATTCATAGAAGATTGTGAACACCAGGATAGTGTCCGGCTCATTAAATAAATTCCACATACCACCGTAGAGAGAATAATATTTACACAAGTTCAATCTGCTGACGTATTTTGTGGCGTGACATCACACCACTACCAAGCCTTTACTCGAATCGTTTTTATTATACCACCTCAGCACGTTTAGCGAAGCGGTTTCCTTGGCACGTCTTGTCGAAGCAGAGATCGTGTTCCCCTTATTCCGGGATTCCCATCAATACGGACGTGGGTAACCCAACCACGCCCGTTGCCACGCCCCCTCCATTGAAGGCGAGTTCCAAACGGTCACGGGGACGGCTCTCGGTATTCTCTCTCTTTATAATGAGACCAAGGCTCGTTCTTTTTCTTCAATCCTCAATCGAATCTGCCCCTCGCCCCGAGTCTAGGGCTCTAGATTCGAGCGCTTCAGACCTTCGACAATGTCCGGTTCCAACCTACAAGGCCGGTGGATGCCCTCCTCCGTCACGGAAGAGGACGTGGTAAAGCTGAGAGAAGCCAGGTACTTAACCTACGAGATTTCGCATAGGTTGCCTGCCCAAGGGAAAGTCATTCCTACTCCCGAGCCAGGCGAGAGCGTCGTGTTCGTGTCTCACCTCCGTCGGGGTTTAGGCTTCCCGATGGATCCCTTCGTGAGGGGGCTCATGTTTTACGATGGGTTGGAATTCCACGACTTAGCTCTGGAGTCCATCCTCCATATCTCATCATTTATTGTCGTCTGCGAAGCCTTCCTCCGCACTACTCCTCACTTCGGTTTGTGGCTCAAAACCTCCAACGTGGAGCCGAAGATGATTGAGGGGCGTCAAGCAGAGTGCGGCGGGGCGGTTGTAAGCAAGAGGGCCGACGCTCCATGGCCTGAGGGCGCTTTTCAGGAGGAGCTCGGCTTGTGGCAACATGAGTGGTTCTATATCACCGCTCCCAGGGGCAGCAGGTAGAGGCCGCCGCCCGCCTTTCGCTCGGGTCCTCCACAACGGCTGACGTCATGGGTCAGCAAAGGGCTTGACTGGGGGCCGTCCAAGGACGTACCCCTATTGTAGGGCCGGATTCGAGACCTCCAAGAGTGGGAGATCAATCTGGTCGTGGTGACGCAGGTTATGCTGATTCGGCGTCTTCTGCCCTGCAAACGTCGCCCCTCCGCCTGTGGGAATTCAATCCGGAGGGACCACGAGCTCTCCAACACTTCATGGGTACGACACCTGTGGAGATGTACAAACTGTTCTTCGGATCACAAGAGATGTGTCCGGACTTGACCGAGGACGCCGACCTAAGCTGCAATCGCCCGAATACTCAAGTAAGTAGCCCTGTGTCCGGACATATCGTCCATTTATTTATTATGTATTTGCCTTTTAACCAGCTATCCCTTGGACAGGAGTGGATAGCACAAGCAAAACTGATACGGTGTCCGGCCCCCCTCCCTAAGACCACGCCGGATCCCGTGTTAGTCAAGATGCTGGAGGTTGCGCCTTCAGAAGAGGGCGAAGGGGAAAACAGAGAAACTACCGCCTCCACTAAGGAGGCTTTCAAGAAAGGGGGGATCGAGAATCCCTCCTTCCAGGGGGAGAAGAGGACCGCTTCTGAAGATCCGGAGGCTAAGGCCTCGAAGCGGGGGAAGAAATCTTCACCAGAGGGTCCTGCGCCAGGAGAAGCCCCGGCCGCACTATCTCCCCAAAGGAATCAGCCCTCCAGCAAGCCGTAAGTAGAAAAAGGGGAGTTTTTTGTAATAAGGGACATCCCTATTTTTGCTTCTGAGGATAACCGAAGTTTTTACCTTGTAGTTCGGATCTCCGCCCTTCTCAGCTGAGCTCATCTTCGGGGGACCTTCGTCCGGAGATGATGGAGAGCGAGACGCCTCCATCTGCCGCACCGTCAGGTGGGGCGGACGACCCTGAGGTGTCGTCGCGAAGGGTCTCCCCGAGTCCGGTAGGGCCAGAGAGTTCGGCACCAACTGGTGTACGGCTGGGGGAGCTGAAGGATCTACTCAAGAGGGCGTCTATCTCAAAAGATCACCGTACATTAATGAGTACGGTGATTGAAAGAATTTCATCCGCTGAGAGTGGGTTGCATGATGCCGTCAGAAGTTTACTGGCGGGGTTTGAGGTACGTAAAAATGACATGCCTTTTGACAGTTTTGCACATAGAGTGCGCCCTGTATAGATAGTAGCCCATGAGACTCGGTACGTTGTCAGAAGTGACAGCGTGCCGAGGATCATAATCGTAGTTTTAATATGTGGCCATTCCTATTCAGGGGGCGGAGCGTTCGGTGGCCAGCCGGACTGATAGAGTTGCCGAACTGAAGCGACAGCTGGATGTTGTGGATGCGGACATCGCGCTGGTCAATAGGCAACTCGACGAGTCACAAGGTGAGTGGTTTCTCCGTGGTCACTTGGTAAGGGAGCTGACGCCCATTCCTTACAACATATATGCTTGATGCAGATGGTGCCGCTGCTGTGGAAAACCTTCGAGCGGAGCTTGCTCGAGCCAAGGAGCTAGCCAGAAAAAGTGATGCGGCTGCCTCGAAGGCAGCGGAGGAGCTAAAAGCCGAAAAGGCTGCTCACTGCCGAAGCAGGGAGGAGATGGCCGGAATGGCCGTGAAGCTAAAAGATGCTACCGACCGCTATGAGGTTTTTGAAAGAGAAAGCCAAGCGGAGCAAGAGGACCTGAAGAAGGCCACCGCCGAAGCCAAGGATGCCCGTTCTGCAATGAGGGCTATAAAGGAGGAGCTGCGTCAGGCCGGAGACATTACGGCTGGAAAGCCCTTTCTGCTGCGCAGGAGGTTCACGGATCAAAAGTATGCTCAGTTGGGCCAGCTGTGGGGTGTGGAGGATCCTTATCTGGATTTGGCGGCGAGTGCGGCGGACGCGGTCGTGCACTTCCGGAGCCAAAAGGATCACGAAATGGAAGAGCTTTTTTGGTCTCAATTCCATAGTCCGGAGCGTCCCCTTCCCTTAACCGATCGGTTGGCTGAGTGGGCTGAGCTGAATAGATTGTCCGGATTTGCCATGACGGATGTGGTGACTCATCTGTGGCCGGAAAGGCCCAAGCCGAAGAGCTATTTTGGCTTACTGCAGCAATTCCTTGGGGCGGTGCCGCATATCAAGGCGATGAAGCGGTTGGCATGCATAGAGGGTGCACGGATGGCTCTTGCCCGTGTTAAGACATACTGGGCGGAGATGGATGCCACCGATGTTGCATCCCGGGGTTCGGACAAGAGCCGTTTACCCGCCGAGCACTATTTTGGGGAACTCATGCAGGGCGCTCGTTTAATAGAGTTGCAGTGCTCGAAAAATGTTATGTTCAAATGATATGTATGATTTGTGAAACCATATTTATAATGCAACGGCTTTTTATACTTGTGCGTTCAAGTATTGAAATATCTCCTGTGCGGCCGTTAATGTATATGTGTATATAACCTGAAAGATGGTAGTCTTCGGCTTCAGCCCCCATGCACATGGTGTGGGGGTGTTTGCAAAAGGGCGCATTTTCACACTTAATCGAACGTCTTGGTCCTGTGAAGGAGGTGGTAGCGTAGCAAACTAGGCAACCGGACTATAATGCTTTATCACTTTCACTTAGCCATAAGAGTTCGAAGGTGGGGCTACGATATAGCCCCTAGGGGCACCGCGCTCTCCGAATTCGGGGCGCGTATGTGCCTGACCAGGAAACGGTCCTTCGTGAAAGCGGAGGAATTCTAGACATTCCGGTAGTCGATCGAGTGGTTGACCAGTCTCTCGCTATATCATGACAGTCAGTTTTCGGCTTTCTCTACTGAGGTGCTCGCCAGGCCGAACCTGGGAACAATCGCAGTAGTTCTCCTGGTGCCGCGTTAGCCGATGATACGGAATGTAAGGCAGCAAAACACAGGAGCCGGGCAAACCCAACATTTGACCAAAGACATGATTCGGAGCTGATGCATATAAGGCCTAACTCTAGACGCCGAACACTCCCTAAGGTATTCGGTCTTTATGATAACGGGCAGAACAATGCCCTAAGCCCCTAGTGTCCAGGTACGGGCGAGAACTTCTGACGCGGCCGATGCCAAAATGCCAGCCTCCTCCTCGGTTATGGTAAGAAACCGGGGGATGTGTATCAACAAGAGACAGTAAGAAAGGTTTACGCAGGGTCTTAATCTGAAAAGAATCCTTGCAACGGGTCCCAGCTGCACGTCTGCGCATGTGTCTCCGTTGTGCTGTATCCTGGACGGGTGTAGCATGCTGTTCATTTGTAAAAGAGAAGAACTTAGTTTGAAAGGATATCGTGCAAAAAATGTATTTAAAACAGAGTATGAAAAAAATGAATAAGGTTGAGCTTTATTGGCTCTCATTGTCCGTGCTTGCAGCCCCTTGTAAAGGGGTATGCGGCTAGTAAGCCCCTAGTTTATTTATGCCGGACTCGCCTAACCGTGTCCAGGGTCTGAACGACCTGTTTTGTAGGGGCTTTGATTAACAAGGCCGGTTTAGTGTGCGGCTATCAAGGTAGTCTCACGTTCTTCTGTGGTCGAGGAACACTCGAAGTTACCTTTTAATGAGATGATGCCGCGTGGACCGGGCATTTTAAGTGTAAGAGACGCATAATGCGGTATTGCGTTAAAGCGGGCGAAAGCTTCGCGTCCCAATAGTGCTTGATGACTACTTTTAAATGGGGCGATATGGAAGATTAGCTTTTCGCGACGGAAGTTGTCGGATGAACCGAACACAACCTCTAGTAGTACAGAGCCTGTACAATTGGCATAAAGACCTGGCGTCACTCCTTTGAAGGAAGTGCATCTATGGCGAATTTTGGTAGGGTCTATCCCCATTCTGCGGATGGTGTCCTGGTATAGCAGGTTTATATCACTGCCTTCGTCCATTAGGACTTGTGTAAATTGCAGTCCGTCGATTATAGGATCCAATATCAAGGCAGTCCATCCTGCGTTTCGAATACTTCTGGAGTAATCCAGATGGTCGAAGGTAATTGGTTTTGACATCCAATCTTGGGATTCCGCTGGGGTGGACCGTGCGACGCGTACTTTAGCAGGTGCCGCACTATTGTTCCATGTTATCACATGAAGTGAGTTCACTATTTTGACTTCTTGTGGGAAAGTCTTTTGTTTTCTGGCGCTCTGCTTGTGGGGTTCGTCGTCGTCTTCGCTTGGTGTGTCGAGCCCCTTGTGTTCGGCGTTAAGTCGGCCGGACTGTTTGAAGAGCCAACAATCTCGATGGGTATGGTTTGCAGGCTTCCCGGGGGTACTGTGGATTTGACATATCCTATCCAAAATTTTGTTTAGGTTGGATAGCTCATCACCGTTGTCCTTAAGAGGTAGTGTTTTTTTGTTCGACCGAGGGCTTTTGAACCCGGCGTTGACCGCCGTGCTCTTTGAGCCATTTTCCTTATTCTGGCGCTGATCTTTTCTGCGTCGTGATTTCCCATTTCCATCTCTGACCTCGGAGGTACTTGGGTCATTGGTGCTGCATCTTGCCAGCCAGCTATCTTCTCCCGCACAAAAGCGGGTCATGAGGCTCGTTAGCGCGGCCATTGTTGTTGGATTTTCCTGGCTGAGGTGTCTGGCGAGCCATTCGTCTCGGACGTTATGTTTAAAAGCTGCTAAGGCTTCAGCATCCGGACAGTCGACTATTTGGTTCTTTTTGGTGAGGAACCTGTTCCAGAATTTGCGTGCTGACTCTCCGGGCTATTGAGTTATGTGACTTAAATCGTCTGCATCCGGAGGGCGGACATAAGTCCTTTGAAAATTTGCTCGAAACGCATCCTTGAGCTCTTCCCAACTTCCAATGGTATTTTCTGGGAGGCTTTTGAGCCAATGCCGAGCTGGCCCTTTGAGCTTGAGGGGTAGGTATTTTATGGCATGGAGATCGTCTCCTCTAGCCATATGTATGTGTAGGATGTAATCCTCAATCCAGACTCCGGGGTCTGTTGTTCCGTCGTATGCCTCTATGTTTACGGGCTTGAATCCTGCTGGAAATTCATGATCCAGTACCTCATCGGTGAAACATAGTGGGTGTGCGGCGCCCCTGTATTTAAGTGTGCCGTTATCTTCAAACACTCGGCGTGTTGTGTTGCTTCCTGGAGCCTTCTTTTTTGGCCCATAGATGGACCTGACCGGGCCATCCTTTTTGCGAGGATCCTTATGTGGATCGTGTGCCGGCTTGTCTATGGCGCCGCCTGCTGCTCTTAGCCTGTCATCTGGTCGTCTATCCGGCCAGGCGCCCTCTTTGTTTTTTGACTGTGGGGGTTCTACGACCTCCTCGTCAAATTTGGGCAGCAGTTTGCGCTTCGGGTAGCTCTTTGCTTGGTGAATATCGCCGTATTTATCTGCGGTCTTGAGTACTTTGCTCCATCTCATTCTGAGTATGTCTTCCGCTGTTTTGAGCTTCTGCTTCTGCTTCTTCAAACTTCTTGCAGTGGCGACGAGACTTTTGTGAAGGTTCTTATGCTCCGGTGGCGTGTCCGGTGTGAGACCGTCTGGATTGTTGTTTTCGCCGGG
Source organism: Triticum aestivum (assembly GCF_018294505.1). Classification (NCBI taxonomy): domain Eukaryota; kingdom Viridiplantae; phylum Streptophyta; class Magnoliopsida; order Poales; family Poaceae; genus Triticum; species Triticum aestivum. Next base: position 401,789,366 of record NC_057813.1, on the reverse strand, counting down.
GATGGGTTGCTTGTCCGATTCATCCTGTTCGGATGGTTGCTTGGTGGCATGTTCGTCGTCCACTGGTTCGTCCTGCTCTACGGCTAGGTTAGTATGGGTGCTATTGTTATCGAGGCGGTACTTTGGGCGGCACTTGCATCGCCGTTTTGGTTGCTTTTTGGGGGAGTTATCCTTCGCCGCTTCCCGTTGTTCCTCGTTATCGCCTCCTTTTGGTGTATCCACCATGTATACGTCATATGACGAGGTGGCTTTCCAGTGCCCAGTAGGCGCTGGTTCTTGGTTGTCTCCGGCATCATCGTCCATACCGTCGATGTCTTCGGAGTCGAAGTCTAGCATGTCGGTTAGATCATCGATAGTGGCTACTAAGTGGGTGGTGGGTGGGGTTCGAATTTCTTCATCGTCCGCATGCCAACCGTCCTGACCGCAGTCTGGCCAGGGTTCTCCTGATAACGAGAGATATTTTAGCGAATTCAGGATGTCGTCGAAAGGAGAGTGTTGAAAGATGTCCGCAGCGGTGAACTCCATGACCGGCGCCCAATCGGATTCGATTGGTAGGGGCGCAGGAGGTTCGGAGTCCGGCACCTTAGAGTCACGAGCTTCACAAGGGACAAGGTCAGTATTCGGCTCCATCGCCGTAGAGGTTGCAGCCCCCACGGCGGTGTCTAGCCACCCATCCTCGATCTGCGCAGTCGGCTCCGAATCAGGGATCGGAGCGGACTCATGTGCACCTCCAGGACACTATCCGGTAGCAGAGCTAAATCATGCCCATCGTGACAGTGCGACACGCTCGGCTGTGGCTCGAATCCATCGAAGATCAAGTCTCCGCGGATGTCAGCCGTGAAGTTTAGACTTCCAAATCTGACCTGACGGCCAGGGGCGTAGCTTTCGATCTGCTCCAGATGGCCAGGCGAATTGGCCCGCAGTGCAAAGCCGCCGTATACGAAGATCTGTCCGGGGAGAAAAGCCTCACCCTGGACTGCGTCGTTGTAGTTGATAATCGAAGGAGCCATCGAGCCTATTGGTGACGACACAGAGGAACTCTCAATGAAAGCACCAATGTCAGTGTCAAAACCGGCGGATCTCGGGTAGGGGGTCCCGAACTGTGCGTCTAGGCGGATGGTAACAGTAGACAAGGGACACGATGTTTTTACCCAGGTTCGGGCCCTCTCGATGGAGGTAAAACCCTACTTCTGCTTGATTGATATTGATGATATGGGTAGTACAAGAGTGGATCTACCACGAGATCAAGGAGGCTAAACCCTAGAAGCTAGCCTATGGTATGATTGTTGTTGTTTGTTGTTATGTCCTACGGACTAAAACCCTCCGGTTTATATAGACACCGGAGAGGGCTAGGGTTACACAGAGTCGGTTACAATGGTAGGAGATCTACATATCCGTATCGCCAAGCTTGCCTTCCACGCCAAGGAAAGTCCCATCCGGACACGGGACGAAGTCTTCAATCTTGTATCTTCATAGTCTTGGAGTCCGGCCGATGATGATAGTTCGGCTATCCGGACACCCCCTAGTCCAGGACTCCCTCAGTTATGAAAAAACCGGGGCATGCATGGAGACCAGGCGTAGGGGTCATTAGTGCTTTATCAGACAAGTGCCCAACTAGTTATGTTATATTACATGGTTAGTAAGAAACATCTTCCAGGGAGAATAGTTCCTTTAGGGGTTCCTTTCCCTGGGAGGCATGCCCTAAAGTGCATGTCCGGACTGCGAAAAGAGCAGAAAAACATCTGGGGGCAGGTAGATAAATAAATAAGAAATCATCTTTCAAGTCACCGACCGAATATTCCCTTAAGAACGCTAGCTTTCGGCTTCACCCAGTCTGAGGTACACATCCGGCTGACCCGACAGTAACAATCGCAGAGGTGCTCCCTTTACCTCCTAGCCGAACAATCGGGAACGTAGGGGTAAGCACAGGAGCCAGGCAACCCAGCTTGGCCAAAACTTAAGTCATATCGATGCATATAATGGTGAATAAAAGGTACATGCAGAAGTTTGACACATGTGTTGGGTATGAAGCCCGTATAAATAAGCTACTGTTAAAGAAGCCCCGAGGTATAATGAGTGCGAGTGGCACGTCAAGTGTGTGCGACTAATGCACAGACCAACCCTCAAAGGCTCTATGAAAAAGGGAGGATAAAAGAGAGAAACAAAAGACAACTGAAGTATAAAATGTGGACGGAGGAAGGATACGAACTCTGAGTCCGGCGCTAGGCGTAGAATCTTCGGAGGCGGGCCGCGTTCCATGGGTTCGGCTCGAGTCGGTTGTCCGATGCGTTTCGCAGATGGTATGCTCCGCCGGTCAGGACTTGGTCGATGATGAAGGGACCTTCCCATTTGGACTTGAGTTTGTCCTTTTTCTTGTCCGACAGGCGTAGAACTAGTTCGCGAACATTGTAAGTTTTGGCCCGTACTTCTCTACTTTGATATCTTCGAGCCTGCTGCTGATAGAATGCGGAATGAGCCTTTGCCATGTCGCACTCCTCCTCCAATGCGTCCAAATTGTCCTGCCAATCCAACTCGGCTTCTCTTTCTTCGTACATGCGCACTCGAGGTGAGTCATGAATTATATCGCAGGGAAAACTGCCTCTGCGCCGTATACCATAAAGAATGGCGTGAATCCGGTTGTATGATTTGGCGTGGTCCACAGCCCCCAGAGTACAGAGTCGAGCTCCTCCACCCAGTGCGTGTTAGATTCCGTGAGGGACCGCACTAACCTGGGTTTAATGCTGCTCATGATTAGACCATTTGCTCGTTCGACTTGACCGTTAGTTTGAGGGTGATAGACTGAAGCGTAGTCGAGCTTGATGCCCATGTTTCTACACCAGAGTTTAACCTCGTCGGCCGTGAAGTTCGTGCCATTGTCAGTGATGATGCTATGGGGGACGCTATAGCGGTGTACTACCCCAGATATGAAGTCTATCACAGGTCCGGATTCGGCCGTTTTAACCGGCTTGGCCTCTATCCATTTGGTGAATTTATCCACCATGACCAATAGGTATTTTTGCTTGTGGGTTCCCCCTTTAAGGGTTCCAACCATGTCAAGCCCCCAGACCGCGAACGGCTAGGTGATGGGTATAGTTTTGAGGGCGGTGGGTGGCATGTGGCTTTGATTAGCAAAGTCCTGAGCATCTGCCCGGGCAGTCGGCCAATAAAATCCTGTACGGAAGGCCTTGCCCACAAGGGCCCGGGCTGCGGCGTGGTGCCCGCCGAGTCCGGCGTGAATTTCAGCCAGGAGATTTCGCCCTTCCTCTTCGGAGATGCACCTTTGAAGGACTCCGGTTGTGCTTTTCTTATAAAGTTCTCCCTCATGGACCTTGTAGGCTTTAGATCGTCGAACTATGCAGCGGGCCTCATTTTGGTCTTTGGGAAGTTGGAATGGTTCCGTCCATGGGGCAATTATTGTCATTATTTTGTGGGCTGAAGGTGTTATTTCATTGGCTGAGCCACTGATTGTGTCAGAATGTTCTGTGTTGGGTGGTGCGGTTGGTTCCGGGTTGTTATTTCTGGACTCCTCTTCCCATAATACGGATGGCTTGAAGAGCCGCTCCAGGAAGATGTTTGGAGGGACGGCGTCGCGTTTTGCGCCGATGCGTGGCAACACTTCGGCTGGCTGGTTATTATCCCGGGTTACATGGTGGAATTTGAGTCCTTCGAACTGAGCTGACATTTTTAAGACGGTGTTGCGATAGGCTGCCATTTTCGGATCCTTGGTGTCAAAGTCTCCATTTACTTGGGATATTGCGAGGTTTGAATCCCCGCGCACCTCTAGGCGTTGAATACCCATGGAGATTGCCATCCGGAGACCATGTAGAAGGGCCTCATATTCGGCTGCATTGTTGGAGTCCGTGTACATTATCTGAAGTACGTATTGGATTGTGTCTCCGGTTGGGGACGTCAATACGACGCCAGCCCCCAAGCCGGCCAACATTTTGGAGCCGTCGAAATGCATGATCCAATTGGAGTATGCGCCGCACTCTTTAGGGAGTTCGACTTCGGTCCATTCGGCGATGAAGTCAGCCAAAACTTGCGACTTTATAGCTCGCCGTGGTTTGTAGGTTATGTCGAATGGTAAGAGCTCGATAGCCCATTTTGTAATCCTGCCTGTCGCATCGCGGTTGTTTATAATGTCGTTGAGAGGTACTTCGGAGGCCACTGTTATCGAACACTCTTGAAAGTAGTGTCGCAGCTTCCGAGATGCCATGAACACCGCGTACACTATCTTTTGATAATGTGGATACTGGGACTTGCATGGAGTTAAGATAGTGGATACGTAGTACACTGGTTTTTGAAGAGGGAATTTGTGTCCTTCTGTTTCTCGTTCGACGACGAGTACCACGCTGACAACTTGATGTGTTGCTGCGATATATAATATCATCGGTTCGCCCAGGTTGGGCGCGGCCAGGACCGGATTTGTTGCCAATATGGCCTTTATTTCTTCGAGTCCGACCGTGGCAGCATCCGTCCATTCGAAGTGTTCAGTGCACCGGAGGAGGCGATAGAGGAGCAATGCCTTTTCTCCCAAACGGGAGATGAAGCGGCTTAGAGCCGCCATGCATCCAGTCAGTTTTTGTATTTGTTTGAGGTCTTTTGGGATACCCAATTGTGACAGAGCTCGGATCTTGGCTGGGTTTGCTTCAATTCCTCTACCGGATACAATGAAGCCCAAGAGCTTTCCGGCTGGTACGCCGAAAACGCATTTTTCCGGGTTGAGCTTAATGTCATATGCTCGGAGGTTGTCGAATGTGAGCCTCAAATCGTCCAATAGAGTTTCGACGTGTTTGGTCTTAACGACCACATCATCTACGTATGCCTCCACTGTTTTGCCGATCTGGGTAGCCAGTCATGTCTGAATCATGCGCTGATATGTTGTGCCGGCGTTTTTGAGTCCGAAGGGCATTGTGTTGAAGCAAAATGGTCCGTATGGAGTAATGAATGCCGTTGCGGCCTGGTCTGTTTCCGCCATCTTGATTTGATGGTATCCGGAGTATGCATCGAGGAAGCACAATGAATCGTGCCCTGCGGTAGCATCGATGATTTGGTCGATGCGGGGAAGGGGGAAAGGATCCTTTGGACATGCCTTTGTTAAGGTCTTTAAAATCGACACAAAGGCGCCAGGATTTGTCTTTTTTGGGTACCATTACCAGGTTCGCTAGCCAGTCCGGATGATTTATATCTCTGATGAATCCGGCTTCTAATAGTTTGGCTAGCTCCTCTCCCATTGCCTGTCTTTTGGGTTCGGAAAATCGCCGAAGAGCCTGTTTGACTGGCTTGAATCCTTTTAGGATGTTTAGGCTGTGTTCTGCCAGCCTGCGCGGGATTCCTGGCATATCTGAAGGGTGCCAGGCAAAAATGTCCCAATTCCCGAAGGAATTCTCATAGTGCGGCGTCTACATCAGGGTTTAGTTGTGCCCCAATGGAGGCCGTCTTTGTGGGGTCCGTTGGATGGACCTGGAATTTGACTATTTCGTCTGCTGGTTTAAAATAGGTGGACTTAGATCTCTTATCGAGTATCACATCATCCCTATTCACCGTGGAGCTCCACTACTGATCATCTGGAAATGACACATAGTAACGACCAAGGGCCTCATCAAACTCCCACTTCAGCTCAGTTGCGCCATCTGCGCCAGTATCCTCGGCACCTGCATCTGTTTTGGTAGAATCTGTGAGCCACGGGGACTCAGCAATCTCACACCCGCAAGATCAAGACTATTTAAGCTCGTAGGTAGGCAAAGGGGTAATATGGTGGAGCTACGGCAAGCACTAAGCATATATGGTGGCTAACATATGCAAATGAGAGCGAGAAGAGAAGCAACGCGACGGTCGAGAAGCTAGAAGCGATCAAGAAGTGATCCTGAAGCTACTTACGTCAAGCATAACTCAAACCGTGTTCACTTCCCGGACTCCGCCGAGAAGAGACCATCATGGTACACACGTGGTTGATGCATTTTAATGAAGTCAAGTGTCAAGTTATCTACAACCGGACATTAACAAATTCCCATCTGCCTCATAACCGCGGGCACGGCTTTCGAAAGATTATATACCCTGCAGGGGTGTCCCAACTTAGCCCATCACAAGCTCTCACGGTCAACGAAGGATATACCTTCTCCCGGGAAGACCCGATCAGTCTCGGAATCCCGGTTCGCAAAACATTTCGACAATGGTAAAACAAGACCAGCAAAGCCGCCCGATGTGCCGACAAATCCTGATAGGAGTCGCACGTATCTCGTTCTCAGGGCACACCGGATAGGTCAGCCTACGAGTAAAACCAGCCCTCGAGTTGCCCTGAGGTGGCCCCGCAGTCTGCCCATTTCGGACCAACACTCGAAGGAGCACTGGCCCGGGGGGGGGTTAAAATAAAGATGACCCTCGGGCTCGCGAAAACCCCAGGGAAAAAGGCTTAGGTGGCAAATGGTAAAACCAAGGTTGGGCCTTGCTGGAGGAGTTTTATTCAAAGCGAACTGTTAAGGGGGTCCCATAAATCACCCAACCGTGTAAGGAACGCAAAATCAAGGAATATAACACCGGTATGATGGAAACTAGGGCGGCAAGAGTGGAACAAGTCACCAGGCATAAGGCCGAGCCTTCCACCCTTTACCAAGTATATAAGGTGCATTAATTTAAACATGATATTGTGATATCCCAAAATATCCATGTTCCGACCAGGAACAAACTTCATCTTCACCTGCAACTAACAATGCTATAAGAGGGGCTGAGCAAAAGCGGTGACATGGCCAAACAACGGTTTTGTAGGACAGGATGGTTAGAGGTTTGACCTGGCAATAGGGAGGCATGTTAAACAAAGGCAGGTAGAGCTAACATAGCGATAGACCGAGTACTAGCAAGCAAAGATAGAAGTGATATCGAAGGTATGGTCATCTTGCCTGCAAGGTTCTCAGAGTTGTCGAAGGCTTGATCCTCGTAAGCGTTCTCAACAGGTTCCTCGTGCACGTACTCGTCTCCCGGCTCTACCCAAAGCAAGAACACAAGCAAAGGAACCACAATAAATCACGGTGCAATGCACAAGCAACATGATGCGATACATGTCATGCTATGCGAGATGTGATATGCAATGCATATGCGTGCTTCGGGAGGGAAAAAGATGAACAAGGCATCAACTTGGCAAACCAAGTATGCCGCTGGAAAGATGAGATGATTTCGGTTGAAATCGATATAAGGATCACCGGGAACGGATGCACGGTTTGCAAATGACAAGCAAGACAAGATATGATGCAAACTGCTTAAAACAGCAACATGGCCACTTGGATGCAAAGTATAAATAAGCTATAGCATCCAAACATATGAACAAAATGCATAGCCATGATGTACAAGAGATGCTCTATGAAACATGAACACTGAGCTCAATCTATAAACCACTAGAGCATGACTAAAACAGCATGGCAATAATGCAAAAGATAACAATTTCTACAGACTTAGTGAAAATACTAGACATAGCAGAAATAGATTCAACATGGCATCTTGACAAGCTTGAATAACTCACTACCAGGCATGTCATGGCATGGAACAAGTACTAGCATGAAGTAGGCATGAAAATGAAGCTATCCATGTGCAAAACAACCACCTAGCATATTTGCATGAACAAACACATAAAAGACAAAAACAGCAACATGAAGTGAGATGACATGTTCATGGACTTGCTCAAATGCAGAAACTAATGCCACCACTGGATTGGTGGGATTTTTCTACCCCAAAAACATATATAATATGTTGGGGTTGCTGTAGAAAAATCATCACAAGTGCAATTAGTTAAAACCTGCCTAAAATGGCTATTGACAGAATTGGCAATATTCCAAAAATGAAATGTCCAGATTTGGACTTGCCTGAAATGGAAAGAGAGGGCTATCCAGAAATGGAAAGCGCAGGGAACAGGTGAAAAAAATAGAAGGAGGAGGGCGCTGAGAGGCTGACTGGTGGGACCTTTCTGTCATAGAGACTACTGCTAAAATATCAACAGAGGAAATAAAAGGGGCGCGCCTGGGATTTGAACCCAGGTCGCTAGAGTGGGCGCGTGGGGTGCAAACCAGCTCGGCTAGGCTAGGCTGTTGCTTGGGAAGGGGCTCTGACCTACTTGACCAAGCCACATAGCCCTGACTTCTTCTTCTCCAAGACAGAGAAGAAAACTACGATGCCGTCGGCGGCAGCAACGGCGACGGCAGGGCCTCGGTTGCGGCGGCGGGCATGCGGGATGTGCAAGGGAGTGCGGGTGCAGCGGCGCATGCTATGGAAGGCGTGTGCGCGCGGGACTCGAGCACGAGCTCGATCTCGCCTCGGGTACGACAGCGGCAAAACTGGACGAGGCCGCTGCTCCTTGCTTTCCAGCGCGGGCGAGTGCGTGAGGCAAGCGCAGTGAGGAGAAATGCGGCTAGGCTAGAACAGGAGCGCTGGGACGTGCGGGTGCGCTACAGCAAGATACGCACAACAATAATCTTCAGGCTTCGTCGGAGCACTACGGGCGCGGCAAAGACACGGACCAGGCGAGTCCTATGGGTGCCTACATGCCATGGGATGGATGCGAGAGGGAGGTGCGTTACCAAGCTCACCCTAGGACACGATGGGGTCGACGAAGACGAGCCAGAGACGACGCGACGGAGCTCTGAACTTGGCGGGGCTGCTGTCCGCGAAGCAGGGGAGGAAGAGGACGACGGGGAGGTAGCCGGACTTGACGATCCCAGGCGAGGAAGAGGACGAAGGGGACGTAGTCGATGTCATGGAGAAAGACGGACGGCGTTGGCGAGGCGGAGGTGGCCGGAGTGCACGCCGGCAACGGCTATCCCGAGCTCGAGCTGAAACTCGGTCGGTTCATGGTGGGCAGGGCGACGGCGAGGCGCGGCTCGGCTTACCTGGCGGCGGCGAGGGACGGAGAGGAGGGGGATCGGTTGAGGGGAGACCCTAGGGCACTGGGGAGAACTTTATAGGGGTCTGTGGAGCTTCTCCGGCCATCAAATCATCTGGCGTGCCAACGTGTCTCCTCTGGATGTCCTACCGTACAGGAGGACGAAGCAACTGTCGCTTGCAGGCTAAAGGGCTGCGGGAGGCCTGCTGGGCCGCGCGGATGGACTGCTGCTACTGGGCTGCGCTGCTGCTGGTGCTCTCTCTCTCCCTCTGACTCTTTCCCATTCCTTCGAACAGAAATAAAAGAGCGAAAAGCACAGAAGGATTGGGGGGGTTTCTGAGAGATATGAAAATATCCTCAGGATTCTGGAATTATTCTCAATTTGATAAAATTGAGTTGGGTATTTTTTTAGAGGTAGAAAAATACAACAAGTTTGAATATAGTTCAAACTTGGAGCATTTTTGAACCTAACCAACACAACTTCAAATGAGCTGTAATTTGGCAGAGAGGCTAGGTACATAGTGTTAGAATATTGGGGAAAAGATGAACATTTATGGTGGAGGCAAAATGGCACTCGCAAAGAATGGAAGGAAAAGGGAAGGAAGGAGAAGTGATGGTGCAATGGTTTGAAAGGGGTACAAGGGTCATGCCCATGATGCTCATGGCAACAACATGAATGACAAAATGCAACATGGCAAGCACAAAGCTATGCTTGATATGACCAAGATGCAACATGAGATGGCATGAGATGAATATGCACTATATGATGATGACATATGATGGCTAAAAGGAATATGACAAGAAGCACAAATGCAATATGGTAAGGAGAGAATGACAATGAAAAGAATAAACCACATAACCAAACAAGATGAGGCCAAACATGATAAAACCCACAAGAATTGGATGAAGGTCAAGTTGATATATTGCCAAATTGGGACATGTTACATCTGGGGTGTTACAACTCTCCTCCACTACAAGAGGATCTTGTCCCGAGATCTAGGACTGAAAGAAGTCCGGATATTCGGAACGGAGGTGATCCTCGTGCTCCCAGGTGGCTTCACGGTCGGAATGGTGTGACCACTTCACTTTCAGGAATTTGATTGACTTGTTGCGAGTCTTGCGTTCGGTTTCTTCAAGAATAGCAACGGGGTGCTCATGATAAGAGAGATCTTCCTGGAGGTCGGTTTCTTCGAAGTTGATAGTGCGCTCAGGAGTCTTGAAGCACTTGCCAAGCTGTGACACGTGAAACACATCATGCACGTTTGCAAAGTTGGATGGAAGATCAAGTTGGTAGGCGAGGTCGCCTCTTTTGCCAATGATCTTGAAAGGACCCACGTATCTAGGGGCAAGCTTCCCTTTGATACCGAAGCAACGAGTGCCTTTCATTGGAGAGACGCGGAGGTAGACATGGTCTTCGATTTCAAAAGCCAAGTCACGGTGCTTGCTATCATAGTTACTCTTTTGGCGCGATTGCGCGGCTTTGAGATTCTCACGAATGACTTTGCACATTTCTTCGGCTTCTGTGATCAAGTCGTTGCCAAGAAGTTGGCGTTCATCTGTCTCAGACCAGTTGAGAGGAGTACGACACTTTCTGCCATAGAGAATTTCGAATGGGGCCTTGCCCGAACTCGCTTGGAAGCTGTTGTTGTAGGAGAACTCGGCATATGGAAGACAATCTTCCCACTTCATACCGAAAGAGATGACACAAGCCCTGAGCATATCTTCAAGGATTTGATTGACTCGCTCGACTTGGCCACTTGTTTGAGGATGGAAAGCTGTGCTGAAACGAATGTTGGTGCCCATGGCCGTCTGAAAGGAGTCCCAGAACTTAGAAGTGAAGATGCTTCCACGATCTGAAGATATCAATTGTGGAATGCCGTGCAAGGAGACAATTCTGGAGGTGTATAGCTCTGCCAGCTGAGCTGCTGTGATAGATTCTTTGATAGGAAGAAAATGAGCCACTTTGGTAAGCTTGTCAATGACAACGAAGATAGCATCATTTCCACGCTTGGACTTAGGAAAACCAGTCACGAAGTCCATCTCGATATGGTCAAACTTCCATTCCGGAATAGCAAGAGGTTGGAGGAGACCAGCTGGTCGTTGGTGTTCTGCTTTCACTCTTCTGCAGACATCACATTCATTCACGAATTGAGCAATCTCTCGCTTCATTCGAGTCCACCAATATGACTGCTTGAGGTCATGGTACATCTTTGTACTTCCAGGATGAATGGATAGGAGGGAATTGTGTGCCTCGTTCATGATGACTTTTCTCAGATCGCCTTTTGGAACCACAATTCGATCCTCGAAGAAAAGAGTATCTTTGTCATCCAAGCGATAGCACTTGTATTTGGGAAAGCCCTTGTCAATACCACGTTTCACCTTCTTCACCATGGTATCCAGGAGTTGTGCCTCACGAATTTGATCTTCCAAAGTAGGAGAGACTATGAGGTTGGCAAGAAAGCCTTGAGGAACAACTTGAAGATTCAGCTTGCGGAAAGCCTTCACAAAGATCCGGTTGAAACGGCTTGAGAATTAGACTGTTGCAATAAGCCTTTCTGCTCAGAGCATCTGCAATCACATTCGCCTTGCCAGGAGTATATTCGATACTCGGATTGTACTCTTGAATCATTTCGACCCATCGAGTTTGCCTGAGGTTAAGGTTGGGTTGAGTGAAGATATACTTGAGGCTCTTGTGATCGGTGAAAATGTCCACTTGCCTTCCCAATAAGAGATGTCTCCATGTTATCAATGCATGGACAACTGCCGCCAACTCAAGATCGTGAGTGGGGTAGTTCTTTTCGTTGGGCTTCAACTGACGAGAGGTATAGGCCACAACTTTTTTCTCTTGCATCAACACAGCACCGAGACCTTGAAGGGAAGCGTCACAGAAAACTTCGAATGGCTTGGATTCATCAGGAGGAGTCAAAACAGGAGCTGTGACTAGCTTCTCTTTGAGGGTGTTGAAAGCGACGTCACACTCAGGCGTCCAGACATACTTGACATGCTTCTGGAGGAGGTTGGAAAGAGGCTTTGCAATCTTAGAGAAGTTCTCAACGAATCTTCGGCAATAGCTTGCAAGACCAAGAAAACTGCGGAGCTGTTTGACATTCTGAGGAGGTTCCCAATTCAGAACTGCAGAAACCTTCGCGGGATTAACAGCAATGCCCTTGGCAGAGATGATATGACCAAGGTAAAGAACTTCATCAAGCCAGAACTCACATTTGGAAAACTTCGCATAGAATTGATGCTCTCTGAGCTTGTCGAGCACCAATCGCAAATGTTTGGCATGATCCTGCTTATTCTTGGAGAAGACCAAGATATCATCGAGATACACCAGAACGAATTCATTGGTGTAGGGGTTGAAGATAAAGTTCATCATGCGAGAGAACGTTGGAGGAGCATTGACAAGGCCGAAAGACATGACAGTATATTCATAAGAACCATAGCTTGTTCTGAATGCTGTCTTGGGAATATCTTGTTCACGAATGCGAATCTGATGATAACCCATACAAAGGTCAAGCTTGGAGAAAACTTTAGCACCTTTGAGTTGCTCGAAAAGCTCATTGATGTTGGGAAGTGGATACTTGTTCTTGATTGTCTTCTTGTTCAATGGACGGTAATCGACACAAAGTCGGTCCGTGCCATCCTTCTTCTGGACAAAAAGAACTCCACAACCCCATGGGGATGAACTCGGTCTGATCAAACCCAGACGCTCTTGTTCATCGAGCTGTTTCTTCAATTCCTTCAGCTCCTTGGGTCCAAGCTTGTAAGGATGCTTGCAAACGGGTTCAGTTCCAGGCTCAAGATCAATAACGAACTCGACTGGCCGATGAGGAGGCATACCCGGAAGCTCTTCTAGAAAGACATCTTGGTACTCACAAATGACTGGAATTTGAGAAATAGCATCCAACTCTCCCTTCTCATTGAGAGAAAACAACCGAATGGTTTCATCACGAGCGGCATAGATGATAACATCCTCAGAAGGGTGTGTCAATTGAATTTGCCTGGCAGCACAATCAAGTTGAGCCTTGTGCTTAGAAAGCCAGTCCATCCCGAGAATAAGATCAATATCAGAGTCGCCAAGAACAACTGGAGAAGACAGAAATTTATAGTCGCCCATCTTGATACCGACATTTGGAACCATCAAACGAGAACTCATGTGCTTGCCCGGGGAAACAATTTCTAGAGTTCTATCCAAATATTCCAAAGTGAAATCATGCTTGGTAAAGAATGGTATTGACATGAACCAATGCGATGCACCAGTATCAAATAAGACTTTTGCAGGAATATCATTAACTGAGAGATTACCCATGATCACATCTGAAGAATCCTCTGCATGAGCTGCATTCAACATGTTCACCTTTGCATGCTTTGGATTATGCTTGACCACAGCATTGCTTGAAGATCTCACAGGAGGAGGAGGAGGAAGGCGCCTTTTATTGAAGCATTTGTTCGCGTAGTGACCATTCTGCTGGCACTTGTTGCAAGTCACTTCTGAGAGCGGACGATGATAAGGAGCACTCGACTTTGAAGCTTGAGGCCGAGACTTGTTCTGATAGCCTGGGTTGGGTGGGTGGGAAGATCCACGACCACCTGAGTTCCTCTGCTGGTAAGGCTGACGAAATGGAGGAGGAGGAAGGTAGAACTTCTGCTGCTTAGCTGCCACTTGTGAGGAAGAAGAAGATTGCACTGCATCCCTGATTCTCTTCTTAGAAGCCTCACACTTGAGCTGAGCACCTTCTTGCTTGAGTGCCATATTGTAGAATTGATCAAACTGAGTAGGCTCAACAAGAATGAGAGCTAACTGCAGATCCTCTCTTAGGCCACCTCTGAATTGATAGATCATACTCTTCTCATCAGGAACATCTTGCTTAGCAAAGCGAGCAAGTTTCTGAAACTGCTTGTTGTATTCGTACACTGACATGTTGCCTTGCTTGAGATTGCGGAACTCCTCACGCTTGCTCTCAACAACACTGGTAGGAATGTGGTGAGCTTTAAAGTCCCGACAGAAATCAGTCCAAGCAATCACTCGACCTCCTCTGGAATCCTTGTATTGCTGGAACCAATCAGCTGCCTGATCCTTGAGCTGAAAAGAAGTGAACTTGACATAGTCCTCAGGCCTGACATTGCTGCATTCAAAATGCTTGTTGATATCCACGAGCCAATCATCGGCGTCTGTGGCCTCGACACAGTAGCTGAAAGACTTCGGCTGATTTGCCAGGAACTGGTTGAGGGTAGGAAATAGAGGCTGATGATTGAACTGCCCTTGACCTTGATTCCCTTGGTTGCCTTGGCCTTGGTTGCGCTCTTGCATGAGCTGGATCATCATCTGGGCATTGGCGTTTGTGGCTGCCATCAAAGCTTGCCATGCCTCCGGAGGCGGAGGTGGAGGTGGAGGGTTCGCCTGACTCCCATCATTGCGTTCCAGATTCTGACGCGTTGGCGGAGCCATCCTGAAGAGGGTGACATCCGTTAGCATCTTGATAGACAGATAGACAAGTTGAATCAACGGATAGAAATTGCAACATATAGTCTTCACAATAAACATTCGAACAAGGATGAACGAATGAATTCCCAAAGCTAAACATCACACATCCATTAAGGTGAGAAGCCACTTGAATAGAGATTGATGAATGAAATAAACAAGGTACAACTGGAACAAATAAGTGGTAAGGATTACCCAATCACAAACCAAATATCTGCGCGAAGAAATGCTAGAGCTACTTGAATCCCACCTATAAACTCCCGAAACTTTCTGGTTATGCAATCAGGTGTTGGGGATACAGGGGAAGCAATATATCTCACCCAAACTAACAATCCCTACATCCAGCTGTATGCATCCGTCAACACATAACCAAGAAACCTTCGGAAATTGTGTACCTCAACCTTCGAAAAGCATCCGTTATACGAGTTATGGCAATACTCCCGAACTCCCGCCCCAGTACTGGGTGGCGTCGAGGTTATCTCACCAACAACTACATAAATGAGATTTTCGATGTCGGCAAAACTCAGGTATTCCAGAACTGCAACGATAAAATTGTGACGACAACACCTGAGAGCTCGACTCCCCGGGTCAAAGCCACATAAATAGATAGGAGGCACCAAGAACAATGTTCTCGTCACAAAACCATCGGAACAATTCCAAGATACCCGCGAGATCCTAAAATTTTTTTTAGTGAAATTTGAGAAGAGGAAAGTCAAAACATCTACGTCAGGAGACCTCACCAGAGCGACGAAGGGACTGAGGAGTAAAAGGAATCCTACTCTCCGATATATATAATCCTAAGACTCAAAACATTTTTGTTCTGGACTCAACTTTGCCAGCAAACAATCAAGCAGGGGGCTCCTAAGTCGGGGATGGCTCTGATTACCAACTTGTAACACCCACGATGCGGCTGTATCTCCCACGTGTCGAAGCACGACTTTGAGGCATAACCGCATGGTGGTTTTGTCGCAAGAAGGGTCATCTTCACACAATCCCATGTAATGAACAAGAATGGGATAAAGAGAGTTGGCTTACAATCGCCACTTCACACAATACATAATTTAAGATCATACATCATTCAAAATACACTCATAGACCGGCTACGGTCAAGTTCAAATGAAAAGAAGACAACCCCAAATGCTAGATCCCCGATCGCCCTGACTGGGCTCCACTACTGACCATCTGGAAATGATACATAGTAACAACCAAGGGCCTCATCAAACTCCCACTCCAGCTCAGTTGCGTCATCTGCGCTAGTATCCTCGGCACCTGCATCTGTTTTGGTAGAATCTGCGAGCCACGGGGACTCAGCAATCTCACACCCATGAGATCAAGACTATTTAAGCTCATAGGTAGGCAAAGGGGTAATATGGTGGAGCTGCGGCAAGCACTAAGCATATATGGTGGCTAACATACGCAAATGAGAGCAAGAAGAGAAGCAACGTGACGGTCGAGAAGCTAGAAGCGATCAAGAAGTGATCCTGAAGCTACTTACGTCAAGCATAACTCAAACCAAGTTCACTTCCCGGACTCCGCCGAGAAGAGACCATCACAGCTACACACGCGGTTGATGCATTTTAATGAAGTCAAGTGTCAAGTTATCTACAACCGGACATTAACAAATTCCCATCTGCCTCATAACCGCGGGCACGGCTTTCGAAAGATTATATACCCTACAGGGGTGTCCCAACTTAGCCCATCACAAGCTCTCACGGTCAACGAAGGATATACCTTCTCCCGGGAAGACCCGATCAGTCTCGGAATCCCGGTTCACAAAACATTTCGACAATGGTAAAACAAGACCAGCAAAGCCGCCCGATGTGCCGACAAATCCCGATAGGAGTCGCACGTATCTCGTTCTCAGGGCACACCGGATAGGTTAGCCTACGAGTAAAACCAGCCCTCGAGTTGCCCCGAGGTGGCCCCACAGTCTGCCCGTTTCGGACCAACACTCAAAGGAGCACTGGCCCCGGGGGGGTGGGGGTAAAATAAATATGACCCTCGGGCTCGCGAAAACCCCAGGGAAAAAGGCTTAGGTGGCAAATGGTAAAACCAAGGTTGGGCCTTGCTGGAGGAGTTTTATTCAAAGCGAACTGTTAAGGGGGTCCCATAAATCACCCAACCGTGTAAGGAACGCAAAATCAAGGAACATAACACCGGTATGACGGAAACTAGGGCGGCAAGAGTGGAACAAGTCACCAGGCATAAGGCCGAGCCTTCCACCCTTTACCAAGTATATAAGGTGCATTAATTTAAACATGAGATATTGTGATATCCCAAAATATCCATGTTCCGACCAGGAACAAACTTCATCTTCACCTGCAACTAACAATGCTATAAGAGGGGCTGAGCAAAAGCGGTGACATGGCCAAACAACGGTTTGCTAGGACAGGATGGTTAGAGGTTTGACCTGGCAATAGGGAGGCATGGTAAACAAAGGCAGGTAGAGCTAACATAGCGATAGAGCGAGTACTAGCAAGCAAAGATAGAAGTGATATCAAAGGTATGGTCATCTTGCCTGCAAGGTTCTCAGAGTTGTCAAAGGCTTGATCCTCGTAAGCGTTCTCAACAGGTTCCTCGTGCACGTACTCGTCTCCCGGCTCTACCCAAAGCAAGAACACAAGCAAAGGAACCACAATAAATCACGGTGCAATGCACAAGCAACATGATGCGATACATGTCATGATATGCGAGATGTGATATGCAATGCATATGCGTGCTTCGGGAGGGAAAAGGATGAACAAGGCATCAACTTGGCAAACCAAGTATGCCGCTGGAAAGATGAGATGATTTCGGTTGAAATCGATATAAGGATCACCGGGAACGGATGCACGGTTTGCAAATGACAAGCAAGACAAGATATGATGCAAACTGCTTAAAACAGCAACATGGCCACTTGGATGCAAAGTATAAATAAGCTATAGCACCCAAACATATGAATAAAATGCATAGCAGTGATGTACAGGAGATGCTCTACGAAACATGAACACTGAGCTCAATCTATAAACCACTAGAGCATGACTAAAACAGCATGGCAATAATGCAAAAGATAACAGTTTCTACAGACTTAGTGAAAATACTAGACATAGCAGAAACAGATTCAACATGGCATCTTTACAAGCTTGAATAACTCACTACCAGGCATGTCATGGCATGGAACAAGTACTAGCATGAAGTAGGCATGAAAATGAAGCTATCCATGTGCAAAACAACCACCTAGCTTATTTGCATGAACAAACACATAAAAGACAAAACAGCAACATGAAGTGAGATGACATGTTCATGAACTTGCTCAAATGCAGAAACTAATGCCACCACTGGATTGGTGGGATTTTTCTACCCCAAAAACATATATAATATGTTGGGGTTGCTGTAGAAAAATCATCACAAGTGCAATTAGTTAAAACCTG
This sequence comes from Triticum aestivum, assembly GCF_018294505.1. NCBI lineage: Eukaryota > Viridiplantae > Streptophyta > Magnoliopsida > Poales > Poaceae > Triticum > Triticum aestivum. The sequence goes on along the minus strand of NC_057813.1, from coordinate 401,771,605 downwards.
CCTAAAATGGCTATTGACAGAATTGGCAATATTCCAAAAATGAAATGTCCAGATTTGGACTTGCCTGAAATGGAAAGAGAGGGCTATCCAGAAATGGAAAGCGCGGGGATAAGGTGAAAAAAATAGAAGGAGGAGGGCGCTGAGAGGCTGACTGGTGGGACCCTTGTGTCATAGAGACTACTGCTAAAATATCAACAGAGGAAATAAAAGGGGCGCGCCTGGGATTCGAACCCAGGTCGCTGCAGTGGGCGCGTGGGGTGCAAACCAGCTCGGCTAGGCTAGGCTGTTGCTTGGGAAGGGGCTCTGACCTACTTGACCAAGCCACATAGCCCTGACTTCTTCTTCTCCAAGACAGAGAAGAAAACGACGACGCCTTCAGCGGCAGCAACGGCGACGGCGGGGCCTGGGTTTCGGCGGCGGGCATGCGGGATGTGCAAGGGAGTGCGGGTGCAGCGGCGCATGCTATGGAAGGCGTGTGCGTGCGGGACTCGAGCACGAGCTCGATCTCACCTCGGGTACGATAGTGGCAAAACTGGACGAGGCCGCTGCTCCTTGCTTTCCAGCGCGGGCGAGCGCGTGAGGCAAGCACAGTGAGGAGAAACGCGGCTACGCTAGAACAGGAGCGCTGGGACGTGCGGGTGCGCTACAGCAAGATACGCACAACAATAAACTTCAGGCTTCGTCGGAGCACTACGGGCGCGACAAAGACACGGACCAGGCGAGTCCTACGGGTGCCTACATGCCATGGGATGGATGGGAGAGGGAGGTGCGTTACCAAGCTCACCCTAGGACACGATGGGGTCAACGAAGACGAGCCAGAGACGACGCGACGGAGCTCTGAACTTGGCGGGGCTGCTGTCCACGAAGCAGGGGAGGAAGAGGACGACGGGGAGGTAGCCGGACTTGACGATCCCAGGCGAGGAAGAGGACGAAGGGGACGTAGTCGACATCGTGGAGGAAGACGGACGACGTTGGCGAGGCGGAGGTGTCCGGAGTGCACGCCGGCAACGGCTATCCCGAGCTCGAGCTGAAACTCGGTCGGTTCATGGTGGGCAGGGCGATGGCGAGGCACGGCTCGGCTTACCTGGCGGCGGCGAGGGACGGAGAGGAGGGGGATCGGTTGAGGGGAGACCCTAGGGCACCGGGGACAACTTTATAGGGGTCTGTGGAGCTTCTCCGGCCGTCAAATCATCTGGCGTACCGACGTGTCTCCTCTGGATGTCCTGCCGTACAGGAATACGACGCAACTATCGCTTGCAGGCTAAAGGGCTGCGGGAGGCCTGCTGGGCCGCGCGGATGGACTGCTGCTACTGGGCTGCGCTGCTCCTGGTGCTCTCTCTTTCCCTCTGAGTCTTTCCCATTCCTTCGAACAGAAATAAAAGAGCGAAAAGCACAGAAGGATTGGGGGGGTTTCCGAGAGATATGAAAATATCCTCAGGTTCTGGAATTATTCTCAATTTGATAAAATTTAGTTGGGTATTTTTTTAGAGGTAGAAAAATACAACAAGTTTGAATATAGTTCAAACTTGGAGCATTTTTGAACCTAACCAACACAACTTCAAATGAGCTGTAATTTGGCAGAGAGGCTAGGTACAAGTGTTAGAATATTGGGGAAAAGATGAACATTTATGGTGGAGGCAAAATGGCACTCGCAAAGAATGGAAGGAAAAGGGAAGGAAGGAGAAGTGATGGTGCAATGGTTTGAAAGGGGTACAAGGGTCATGCCCATGATGCTCATGGCAACAACATGAATGACAAAATGCAACATGGCAAGCACAAAGCTATGCTTGATATGACCAAGATGCAACATGAGATGGCATGAGATGAATATGCACTATATGATGATGACATATGATGGCTAAAAGGAATATGACAAGAAGCACAAATGCAATATGGTAAGGAGAGAATGACAATGAAAAGAATAAACCACATAACCAAACAAGATGAGGCCAAACATGATAAAACCCACAAGAATTGGATGAAGGTCAAGTTGATATATTGCCAAATTGGGACATGTTACATCTGGGGTGTTACACGGGGCTAGAAGCTCTTCGCCACTTTTGGCCACCTGCCGTAGTATCCAACATGCTCGAAGGCTATGTGTTGGAGTGACGCCCTCTGTACTGTGGATTTTACAGGGTCCGCTGAGCCATCCCTCCAATATGGTTCCATGCCCTTTATGGGGTTTTTGCTTTTTGGTTTTTGTCCCTGGTGCCTGAGCATGATGCACCCTTTTGTTTCGGACTAGGGTTGTGTTCGGAGCCGGATTTTCCCAAAACTTAGTTTCGGTTTTCCAGGTACTCTCCATCGCACAGTACTTTCGTACTATGGACGCCAGGTCGGCGAAGCGTGTAATTTCGCGGCGACTTATGGCGTTCGTGATTCCCTTGTCCGTGCAATTGTTGCAGAAAATTGAGATTGCGCTTTCCTCACGGCAGTCCTTTATCCTGTCCATAACCAGGAGGAATCTGGCCCAGTAATGATGTACTGTCTCCGCGGGCTCTTGCCGAATTTGAGATAGATCGCTTATGTTTGGGTGGGCGGGTGGAATTAAGTCCGGAACCCTGCCCAACTTGAGGCTCAAGGGCCGAAAAGTTTCCGAATTTGGAAGCTTGGATTGCTGGATGTCGTCCAACGAATCTGGTCCGCTGCCTGACTTTAGGTTCAGTACTTGATTGACGTCCGTCCCTCCGCAGGAATCTGGCATGGAGGGATCAGGAGTCCGGACATAACTGGTCTTCAACATGGAAGAAGAGTCGCCGCGTTGTTCCTCTACCACCGCAACGTGGCGGGTTACCTGGGGAGAGTTAATCTCTCTCAGATCGGTTTTAAGCCCAATCTGATCGTAGTCTGTAGCGACTCCCAGGGCGGCGATGCGATCCAAGAGCTCGTTTACGGCAGAGAGCTCCATCGGATCCAGCTGCTCGGTGAATTCCGAGTTGACATGAAGATCGCTTTTGATGACCCGAGAGGTCATCATCGAAGCGGCGACCGAACAGGCGGTCATAAGAAAACCACCTAGCCGGATAGTTTGGCCGGCGGCCAAAGCTCCTTTGGCAATGGTACCGTCTTTAAAGACGGGAAGAGGCATCCTTCCTGATTGTGCCGGCACAGAGGAACTCTCAATGAAAGCACCAATGTCGGTGTCAAAACCGGCGGATCTCGGGTAGGGGGTCCCGAACTGTGCGTCTAGGCCGATGGTAACAGGAGACAAGGGACACAATGTTTTTACCCGGGTTCTGGCCCTCTTGATGGAGGTAAAACCCTACTCCTGCTTGATTGATATTGATGATATGGGTAGTACAAGAGTGGATCTACCACGAGATCAAGGAGGCTAAACCCTAGAAGCTAGCCTATGGTATGATTGTTGTTGTGTCCTACGGACTAAAACCCTCCGGTTTATATAGACACCAGAGAGGGCCAGGGTTACACAGAGTCGGTTACAATGGTAGGAGATCTACATATCCGTATCGCCAAGCTTGCCTTCCACGCCTAGGAAAGTCCCATCCGGACACGGGACGAAGTCTTCAATCTTGTATCTTCATAGTCTTGGAGTCCGGCCGATGATGATAGTTCGGCTATCCGGACACCCCCTAGTCCAGGACTCCCTCAGTTCGGCTATCTGTCCAATTTGTACAAAGGGGAAGAAGAGGAATTCCTTCGCATAAAAACGCGGGACGGATTCTCCATGCACAACCCCCCAGCGTGGGTAAGTTGCTATTCTTCTCCCAGCTTCACTTACTCCAGCATTCTTCTGCTAAGATTACTTGCATCGATGCTTCTGAGCAGGAACTGAGGAGGGCCGTAGAAGGAATCTTCAGCCCCTCCCCGCAACCAGAGGACCATGGAAGGGCCCTAGATCCGGGACTCAAAGTAGATCCGGATATTACTGTGGAGTTTGTCAATGGAGTATTTTATCAGGCGAGCTGGGACGACGCCCTAGTGGCCATTACGGCCGACTCCCCTGGACTGCTTCCCTCGTCGCGTGTAAGCTGAGCTAAAAAAACACTATCCTCCGAAGAGGACTTTCCCCAGGTATTGTAATTTACCTTTGAGGCATCGCTCTATTTGCAGAAATGACGGCCGGAGCGAGGGGCCGAGCCCCTAGGGACTCATCAACCACGGGCGTCCGGATCGGGCAGGCTCAAGAGGAAGGTGGTGAGGGCTGACACACCGCTGTAGAGGTAAAGTCATAGCCCGTCCTGCTGTCATAGAATTCGAAACCTGACAGCGCCCTTTGTGTTTGGCAGGAAGAGGAATAACCGGGCTATATCCGGAAACCCCACCAACCACGCCCCCACTAGCCGGGTTCCAGAACCGGCTTCGGGGGCGGAGGCGGACACGGGGCCAGCACCGCATAGCTCCCCAACGGAGGATGCGGATATGTGTTCGGCCACGAACTCTGAGGTGGGGAGCGCCATGAACCACCGGTGCTGGAGGGCCGTGCTCCGGCACAACATCTTCTCCGAAGAGGCTTTTAATGCCTTCAATTCGGCGGACGCATATGTCCGAGCCGCTCGAGGCGGGCTTGCCCAAGCGACAAGCCAGTATACCAAAGACATACGGATAAGAGATTTTGATAAGTATGCCTAGCAATAGCCCCTGAGACTTAAAATAGTTGGGACAACTGTTTGAAGGATCCATATATCCGCAGGTCCTTGTGGACAAGAATGAACAATTGGCGCGGGAGCTCGAGGCCTGCAAGGCCCAATTATCTGATGCGGTAGCCAAGTTAGAGGGATCCCAAAAGGCCCCTGCTGGTAATATTTGTCTTTATTATACACAGATGTACTAGTAAATAGATGGCTTGTGCGGTTAGTCTAACATTGAATTCTGCAGACAATACTGGGGTGAATCCGGATGGCGCAGTGGGTGACGACTTGCATCTCCAATGGAAACTAAAGGCCGGCGAGCGCATCCTTATGCAGGTGACGCAAGAGAAGAACAAGCTTCATGATGCCACTATTCGTCTGGACGTGGAATTAAAGGACGTCCGCGCACAACTGGCGGACTCCGTGAAAGAGAACAAAAAACTTCGTCGCGTCATTTATGGTAAGCACGCAAGCGAACTGTTTGATAGTTCGGCGAGGAAGTTTATTAAAAAGTTTTTTCCTTGCAGGAATGTTAACGGGTCGCCCTGAAGAGGAGATGCCCTCATCTGCAGGTGATTTGCTGCAAGAACTGTCGCAGATGCACAAGCGTGCCCTGTAGGTGATGCACGGCGTTGCTCAGGCCTTGTGGCCATCAAGGCTACTACCGAATGGCATGGGAGAGCTTGCGGACCTGCTCCAAGGAGCCTGGCGGCGCTTCCGTCTGTGAAGAAACGCTACACCAAGCTGGACCCTAACCATATGGCCGAAGTGGGACCGGCGGGGCCCGATGGGCAAGAAATTCCCGTGAGCCTGGTGTATGACCAGGTAGCATTAGCCGCTAAGTATTCTCAGCAGGATTGTAGGCTAGATAACCTGTTAGATGGTATAGAGGAGGAATCTAGTCATTCTCAATGACTGTGTAAATTGATTGGCATAGGTAGCCTCTAGCCAGATTGAAATCATTTGTCATGGCGGACCTTTTCGCTTCAGCCCCCGGACCCTATAGTCCGGGGTGTGTCCGAATACTCGCTCGGTTATGCAAAAACCGGGGCATGCTTGGAGACCAGGTGTAGGGGTCATAGATGCTTGAACAGACAAGTACCCAACTAGTTATGTTATATTGCATGGATAGCAAGAAACATCTTCTAGGGAGAATAGTTCCGTTAGGGGTTCCTTTCCCTAGGTATCCATGTGTCGATGCACATGTCCGGACTACGCGCGATGGCGCAGGATACAAAGCTTCTGGGGTTCTTTGTTGTAACCAACGAATACATCCTTTGTTCACCGATCGAATGTTCTCTTAAGAAAACTAGCTTTCGGCTTCACCCAGTCTGAGGTACACATCCGGCTCAACCAGCAGTAACAATCGCAGAGGTTCTCCCCTTATGCCCTAGCCGAATTAATGGGAACGTAGGGCATAAACACAAGAGCCAGGCAACCCAGCTTGGCCACATCTTAAGTCATATCGATGCATATAATGGTGAAGAAAAGGCACATATGGAGAAAGAACGCATATGTGATGGGCAAAAAGCCATTAAAGTAATTATGTCTAGCTTCCGAATCGGAAGCCCCCAGATACATCTTGCACACATGGTACGGCCAGGATAATACGGGAATCTGCACTATATTAAATACTCTGTGTGAATGTAAAGAGGGTCGAGAAAGGAGAGAAACAGTGGTGGAGCATAATTTAAAAAGGAGGGATGAGGAGATGAACACTGTGTTCGGCATTAGGCGTAGAATCTCCGGAGTCTAGCCGCGTTCCATGGGTTCGGCTCGAGTCTGTTGTCAGATGCATTACGTAGGCGGTACGCTCCTCCGGTGAGAACTTTGTCGATGACGAAGGGACCTTCCCATCTGGGTTTGAGTTTGTCCATCTTCTTCTCCGGTAGGCGTAGAACGAGATCGCCAATATTGTAAGTTTTGGCCCGCACTTCTCTGCTTTGATATCGCCGAGCCTGCTACTGATAGAATGCGGAACAGGCTTTTGCGACATAGCGCTCCTCCTCCAGGGCGTCCAAGTTATCCTGCTGATCTAACTCGGCTTCCTTCTCTTCGTACATGCGTACGCGTGGCGAATCATGTATTATGTCGCAGGGTAGTACTGCTTCCGCACCATACACCATAAAAATGGTGTGTATCGGGTGGTTCGATTCGGTGTGGTCCGCAACCCCCAGAGTACGGAGTCAAGCTCCTCTACCCAGTGCATATCCGTTTCTGTTAAAGATCGCACTAATCTGGGTTTTATGCCGCTCATGATAAGACCATTTGCCCGTTCGACCTGGTCGTTTGTTTGCGGGTGGTAGATGGAAGCGTAGTCAAGCTTAATGCCCATTTTGCCGCACCAAGTTTTCACTTCATCGGCTGTGAAATTTGAGCCATTATCAGTGATGATGCTATGGGGGACACCGTACCGGTGTACAACCCCGGATATGAAGTCTATTATTGGTCCGGATTCGGCCGTTTTAACTGGTTTGGCTTCGATCCATTTGGTGAATTTGTCCACCATGACCAATAGGTATTTTTTCTTATGGCTTCCCCCTTTAAGGGGTCCGACCATATCCAGCCCCCAGACCGCGAAGGGCCAAGTTATGGGGATTTTTTGGAGAGCGGTAGGGGGCATATGACTCTGATTTGCGAAGAGCTGGCAGCCGATGCAATGTTGGACAAGGTCTTGTGCGTCTGCTCGGGCCATCGACCAATAGAAGCCTGTATGGAAGGCTTTGCTGACTAGCACTCGAGCTGCAGCATGGTGTCCGCCCAATCCGGCGTGAATTTCAGCCAGGAGTTGCCGCCCTTCCTCTTCGGAAATGCACCTTTGGAGCACTCCGGTCGCGCTTTTCTTGTAGAGTTCCCCTTCGTGGACCTTGTAAGCTTTAGAACGCGGACTATGCAGCGTGCTTCATTTTGGTCCTCGGGGAGCTCCTGCCTATTTAGGTAGGCCAAGAACGGCTCGGTCCATGGGACGATTACGACCATTATTTCGTGGGCCGAAGGTGTTATTTCGGTGGCAGAGCCTCCGATTGTGTCGGATGGTTCGGAATCTGGGGGTGTATTCGGATCCGTGCTGGTATTGCCGGACTCCCCTTCCCATACTACAGATGGCTTGAACAGCCTTTCCAGGAATATATTAGGTGGGACAGGGTCGCGTTTGGCGCCGATGCGGGCAAGGAAGTCTGCCGCTTGATTGTTTTCTCGAGCCACATGGTGGAATTCGAGCCCCTCGAACCGAGCTGACATTTTGAGGACGAAATTACGATAGGCTGCCATTTTCGGATCCTTGGCATCAAAGTCTCCGTTTATTTGTGATATTGCGAGGTTCGAATCCCCGCGCACTTCCGGGCGTTGGATGCCCATAGAGACTGCCATCCGAAGACCATGTAACAGGGCCTCGTATTCGGCTGCATTGTTGGAATCTATGTATAATATTTGTGGGACGTACTGGACCATGTCCCCGGTGGGAGACGTCAGGACTACCCCTGCTCCCAGTCCGGCCAGCATTTTGGTGCTGTCAAGGTGCATGATCCAGTTGGAGTACACGTCGTACTCTTTAGGGAGTTCGGCTTCTGTCCATTCGGCGACAAAGTCAGCCAATACTTGTGACTTAATGGCTCGCCGCGGTTTGTATGCTATGTCGAACGGCAGGAGCTTGATAGCCCATTTAGCAATCCGTCCCATAGCATCGCGGTTATTAATTATGTCGTTGAGTGGTACTTCGGAGGTGACGGTAATCGAACACTTTTGAAAGTAGTGTATTAGCTTCCAAGATGCCATGAAGACTGCATATGCTATTTTTTGATAGTGCGGGTATCGGGATTTACATGGGGTGAGGACCGTTGATACGTAGTAAACCGGCTTTTGAAGCGGGAATTTGTATCCGTCCACCTCTTGTTCGACGACGAGCACTACGCTTACCACTTGATGTGTTGCAGCTATGTATAGTAGCATAGGTTCGCCGATGTTTGGCGCTGTTAGGAACGGATTACTGGCCAATAAGGTCTTTATCTCATCGAGTCCGGCCGTGGCTGCATCCATCCATACAAAGTGTTCGGTGCGCCGAAGGAGGCGGTAAAGAGGCAATGCCTTTTCTCCTAGCTTGGATATAAAGCGGCTCAAAGCGGCCACGCACCCCGCTAGCTTCTGGATGTGCTTGAGGTCTGTTGGTATGGACAACTGCGACAGGGCTCGGATTTTTGCTGGGTTCGCTTCTATTCCCCTATTGGAAACAATGAAGCCCAGGAGCTTCCCCGAAGGGACACTGAAAACACATTTTTCCGGATTCAACTTGATGTCGTATGTCCGGAGGTTATCGAATGTGAGCATCAAGTCATCTATTAGAGTTTCGACGTGTCTGGTTTTTATGACAACGTCGTCCACATATGCTTCCACTGTTTTGCCGATTTGTTTCTCCAGGCATGTTTGGATCATGCGTTGATAGGTTGCGCCAGCATTTTTGAGCCCGAAGGGCATAGTGTTGAAGCAAAAAGGGCCATATGGCGTTATAAAAGCTGTTGCAGCTTGGTCAGACTCTGCCATCTTTATTTGATGGTATCCAGAGTATGCGTCGAGAAAACACAACGAGTCGTGCCCAGCTGTGGCATCGATGATTTGATCGATGCGAGGGAGGGGAAAGGGATCCTTGGGGCAAGACTTGTTGAGGTCTTTGAAGTCGACACATATGCGCCAGGACTTGTCCTTTTTTGGCACCATTACCAAATTCTCCAGACAATCCGGATGTTTAATATCTCTTATGAATCCGGCCTCAAGTAGCTTGGCTAGCTCTTCCCCCATGGCCTGCCGTTTGGGTTCTGAAAACTGCCTTAGGGTTTGTTTGACCGGTTTGTATCCCTTTAGTATGTTGAGGCTGTGTTCGGCTAGCCGGCGTGGGATGGCTGGCATGTCCGAAGGGTGCCAGGCAAAAATGTCCCAATTTTCACGTAAGAAATCTCGCAGTGCAGCGTCCATCATGGGGCTCAATTGTGTTCCGATGGATGCTGTCTTCGTGGGATCCGTTGGGTGGACCTGGAATTTGGCTATCTCGTCTGCAGGTTTAAATGAGGTGGACTTGGGTCGTTTGTCGAGTATCACGTTGTCCCTGTCCACGGTGGCCTGCAGTGTTGTTAACTCTTTGGCTGCCAGGGCTTCAGATAATGCTTCCAGGGCTAGTGCTGCGGTTTTGTTTTCGGTGCGGAGTGCGACGTCCGGATCACTGGCTAGAGTGATGATTTCGTTGGGCCCGAGCATTTTAAGCTTCATGTACCCGTAATGGGGTACCGCTCGAAAGCTCGTAAACACGTCCCGCCCTAGAAGGGCGTGGTATCCGCTGCTGAAAGGGGCCACCTGGAATGTGATTTCTTCGGACCTATAATTCTCCGGAGTGCCTAATACCACATCGAGTGTGATTTTTCCCGCGCACTGTGCTTCCCGAGTAGGGATGATTCCCCTGAAGGTGGTGCCGCTTTGCTCAATGCGGCCTTTATCAATCTCCATTTTGTTGAGCGTTTCTTCATAGATCAAGTTTAACCCGCTTCCGCCGTCCATGAGTACTTTGGTTAGCCGGAAGCCGTCCACGATTGGGCTAAGGACCAGAGCGCCGGTGCCCGGACAGTCTGGAATCGAGGTTTGTCATTGGTATTGAAAGTTATAGCCGTGTCATTCCAGGGGTTCATCTTTGCCACATGGCGAATATCCGCAGAGCTTCGATGAGCCCGCTTGCACCTGTTGTTCGAGGCGAAAGTCTCGAAGACTGTCTGTACCGTATTGTGTCCACGGGCAGGATATTGTTACGCTTCATGGCTCGCGAGAAGATCCTCGCCACTTTTTGCCACCTGCCGGAGTATCCAACATGCCCTAAGGCTATGAGTTGGCATTGTATCCGGCATACTGTGGAGCTTACATGGCTCGTCGAGCCATTCTTCCAATACGGACCCCTGCCCTGGGGTGGGCTTCAGTTTCTTGGGGATTGGATTGGACGTCTTACAAGAGTTCGTCTGTTTGGTTCGGACAAAGGTCTTGGTGAGAGTGGTACTATTCCAAAATTCTGTTTGGGTCTTCCAAGCGCTCTCCATTGCATAGTAGTTACGTTCTATGGTTGCCAAGTCCATGAAATGTATTATTTTGCGGCGGCTTATAGCATTGAGGAGCCCTTCGTCCGTACAGTTTTTGTAGAAGAGTGAGACCATGTTCTCCTCGCGGCAGTCCTTAACTAGGTTGAGCGCAAGGAAGAATCTGGCCCAGTAATGATGTACCGTCTCCTGGGGCTCTTGCCTGATGCGGGAGAGATAGTTTAAGTACAGATAAGTGTCAATAGCAGAATCCGGATTATGATCCGATCTAGCACCCAAGGGCGCGTACGGTTCCGATCCCAACAGCTCGGAATCCGGGATGCTACCCGATTCCTTCGGCCCAATGCCCGATCCTAAGTCCGGGACTTGGGGCAGGTTGTCCTCTGAGCAGATTTTTGGCTCAAGGAGTTCGGCGATCCAAACATAAGTCGTCCTTAAAGCTAGGGGACGATCCACGTGTGGTTCTTCCACAATCCGGTCATAGTTCGTAGCGACTCCCAGAGAATCGATGCGATCCAAGAGTTCATTAAAGGAGGAGAGCTCCATTGGATACATCTGTTCGGCAAGTTCCAAACTGACCCGAAGGTTATGACTGATGACCCGAGAGGCCATCGTCGGCTCTGTCACCAACGGGGCAGCCATGATAAAGCCGCCGAGCCGGAGCGTCTGGCCTACAGCCAGAGCTCCCTCTGAAGTAATGTCGTCCTTGAAGACGAGTCGAGTCATCAAGCCTTGCGGCGACGTCACAGAGGAACTCTCAATGAAAGCACCAACGTCGGTGTCAAAACCGACGGATCTCGGGCAGGGGGTCCCGATCTGTGCGTCAAGGCTGATGGTAACAAGAAGTAAGGGACACAGGTGTTTACCCAGGTTCGGGCCCTCTCGATGGAGGTAAAACCCTACTTCCTGCTTGATTAATATTGATGATATGGGTAGTACAAGAGTAGATCTACCACGAGATTGTAGAGGCTAAACCCTAGGAGCTAGCCTATGATGGTATGAATGTAATTGTGATCGACCTTCTCAGGACCAACCCCTCCAGTTTATATAGACACCGGAGAGGGCTAGGGTTTACATGGAGTCGGTTACAAGGAAGGAAATATAATACCCGGATCGCCAAGCTTGCCTTCCACGCCAAGGAAAGTCCCATCCGGACACGGGCCAAAGTCTTGAATCTTGTATCTTCACGCTTCAATAGTCCGGATGTTGTACATAGTCCGGCTGTTCGGATACCCCCTAATCCTGGACTCCCTCATTGGTTGCGAGTTCTTTGTTTGTTTGTGTAGGTGCGTGGGACTTTTGAGGAGCCTCCTACTAGATTGATACCTTGGTTCTCAAAAATTGAGGGAAATACTTACGCTACTATTGCTGCATCACCCTTTCCTCTTCAAGGAAAACCAATGCAAGCTCAAGACGTAGCATGGCTCGGCCGGAAAGATTGAGAAACTTAATTTTTAATCCTTGTAAATCCAAAACACGCCTGAAAATCATGAAACTTGGCATGGTGTCATGACATGGCACCAACATGGTGTGGTAATTTTTCTGTCCGATTTGCGAAGGCACACACATTAACAATCAATAAAGTCATTTTGTAACAAGTGTCGTCACATTACAAATCGGAAACACAACTATTATTGAAACCGTGGGTTTTCTACTTACCAATTATGTGCCGCCACGTGTCCCCTTTTTTTATTGGCTAGGAGGTGCCGTGTGGGGTAGCTATTTGAGTACGGGAGGCGTGCGATCAGACCTCTGCATGTGCTCATCAGGAGGAGACCCCTTTGACCTCTATCCGCCACACACCTCCCTCCCAACGTCTCCATTAATGGCACCCGAGCCCCTGTTTCACAGCATGGCTATGTCTCACTGGACTGAGATTTAAGAGAGAAAACTGAAAATCTGAAAAGAAAATTTTGCACGGATCTTGATGATGAATATAATGACGTTGACAGTGGATAATAATTGTCTTACATATTTAGGAACATAACTAGAAAAAGCCAGATGCGGCAACGCCCAAAATACACAAGAGCAGAACAAGAAGGAAGACAACGATCTGCCTCGCTGATCTCTACTTTCTTGATGCGTTGCTGCAGGCTACGGGAACTAGTCTCCGCAGCGAGCGTCAATGAGCTCTTTCCTGTCCTCAATATGCTGCTTGAGAGCATCCACAGATTCCTCCACCAGCCTTTTGTGCTTCATGCGCAGCACAACATTCTCGTCCATAAGTTTCCCAACGATGACACTGGTCCTCTTCAACAAGGCAGTGGTCTCCTCCTGCTGCTCCGCACTTCTGACGATCTTCGCCCTCAGCAGGTCGTGCTCGTCCTGGAGCTTCTCATTGCTCTCCCTTAGTTGTCGGATGACACCGGTAGCCTGTTCAAACGAGGCTTTCATGTCGTCCTACAACCTCGCCCGGCCAGAGATCTGATTCATCTGGCTATGGACGATCGCATGCATGTGCATGTAAGAGTCCTCTCCTGCCTGCGAGACATTTTCCCAGGTTACCGCAGCGTGGGAGGACATCTCTGCTGCTTCCGCGGCGCGGCCGCACCAGTCTGCTGCATTGATGGCGCTGCGGGACCTCCGTGCTGCTTCGGTGCCCATTGGTGTTCCAAAAGTACCTTACCGGATTCCTGGAGATGAAGAAGCGACTTGGGTTGACTTATACAATGTTATGTATCGAGAAAGGACACTTTTTTTAGGTCAAGAGATTCGTTGCGAGATCACGAATCATATTACAGGTCTCATGGTATATCTGAGTATAGAAGATGGAATTAGTGATATATTTTTGTTTATAAACTCCCCGGGTGGGTGGCTAATCTCAGGAATGGCTATTTTTGATACGATGCAAACGGTGACACCAGATATATATATATACAATATGCCTCGGAATAGCTGCATCCATGGCATCCTTCATTCTGCTTGGAGGAGAACCCACCAAGGGACGGCGGTACATGCCGGCTGCTTTCGCGGCAAGGCGGGACATCTCTCATGCTTCTTCTTCCATGCTCGCCTCTCCCTGGTGGAAATCTCTCGACCCAGAACTCACACTGGCCATGGCAGACGCAAGGGAACGATGATGAATGACTCGTTTGTTTTTTGTGGATGAGGAGTTGAGGAGGAATGTGTAGTCATCTTGGAGTAGTAGTATTTATAACAAAGTACTAATACACTCCTAAGTGGGAAACCGTTTAGGTTTTGATCAGTGTGAATAGGTTTGCAATTTGGAATGTGACAGGAGGTGGTGGTCGTGGCCGCCACCCCATTGTCGGCCGCCATGGCCACCAGCCCGTCGTCGACCGCGGGGTTCATCACCCGCTCCGCCACCACCGCCTGAAGGCGGGAGACGGAGGTGGGTGCCTGCACGTGCGTCAGCGACCTTGCGCACTACACCGAGTTCCTGTAGGAGGAGGAGGAGCGCCTCGTCGAGCATGCAAAGAGCCTTAGCGCCGCTGTGGCAGCGGCACACACCGCCTAAGAGGCGAGGAATCAGAAGATCTACAAGGAGAACCACCGCTTCGAGAGAGGTCGTCTGGAGCGGCAGAGGGCGTTCGAGGTGAGCGTCACTAAAGGTGCAGCAGTGGCAGGAACCGTATTGCAGTTGTCCAGCTCGTCGGTAGGTTCCTCCTCCTCTGTGTCTTACTTAGCACGCTCGGCAGAGGAGAGGCTGCCGGAAGTAGTACAATGCCCCTCCATAGTAGTAGCAGTATTTAGGGGCTATTTTGTTCAGTTCATCTGACTATACATGTGGTGGATTTGTACAACGTACTTAAAATTAGCTAGTATATAAAGTAGAAGCTATTTCAGTACGTGTTTGGCAACAATTAGTGAAAAGTTTGGTCGGTTCAGCTGTCGAGTTGAACTGTTTGTATAAGAACGACTGTTTAATTTATGAATGAAATATATGCTTAATTACTGAATATTAGTTGCAAAAATTAGATACTGCTAGTGATTTTTAGCTTCATATTTTGACAAACCGCAGTGTTACAAGGTTGAAAAATGCCAATGTTACTATATCAACAAATATCTGTCTTTCTAGTTTGACAAATGGCAACATACCCAATATGACAGATGCAAATATTACCAAATTGTTTGTAAGTGGTTGTACATGGGTCATCCAAAAGAACCGTTTGCGTTGAAGGGATGGACAAATCCTACTCTCACTTTGCATACGGGTGTTCTATCTAAAATGTTTGTGATCAAGAGCTACACAAATCCTGATCAGCACATTTTGCCTTACTTCCTGGGGAAGCTGTCGGTTTGCATACGGGTGTTCTAACTAAAACGTTTGCGATGAGTGTTTTATATATGAAATCCATTGATGTTATTTTCAAAAGAAAATCGTTTGATAAGTCTGTACATTAAGAGAGAAAAACGCAACTTCGCTCAAACCATATGTTTCATTCAATCATACTGCGAATTTATATTCATATGATCGAGATACAATATTAAAACCAAGAAAAAAAGTATTTCCGATGGCGTCAGAGGCAGCGTGCCGCGCCGTCGTTTTCGTTGTCGTCCTCCAGGACGCCATTGTTGAAGTCTTCAATGCAGCACAAAATGTTCTTCACTTGTAAATCAAACATCATGTCGTCGCACGATCGACGGGCGGGGCGCGGGAGGACGGCAGCTGGTGGCGCTGAGAGCTAGCGGTCGATGGCGACATCCCATGCCGTTGAGCGGGCGCGCGCATGGGCACGAGTGCGGTGGGTGCAGCCAAACACACGGGGACCAGCGACGCAATGGGTGGAGGGGAGCGCACGGGCACGTGCGCTGGTGCTGGCATGTATACGAGCTCGTGCGGGTCCACGGAGACCTCTCTAACACCTGCGGCTTCCAGCTCTGCAATAGTGCTTGGCGACCAGCCCGTCAATGCTATGGGAATGGTCGCTGGCGCAGGCGCCGGGATGGGAGCTGGGACAGAAGCGGGGGCAGCAACCGCCGCGGCCAGCTCGTTCCGGGCCATGTCCATGAGGCCCCATTCCTCCTTATTTTCTATCTCCTCTGGCTTGGAGTCAACTTCACCAAACTTGAAGACTAGTGGCAGATGATCTTTTTGTGCCATGGTGTTGTTGGAGGTCTGCGGGAGGGAGGGGAATGGGAGCCGAATAGTAAGGCCGCCTGTATTAAGTAGCGGCTCGGGGGCCGTTAATGGAGAGGAAGGCGGGCGGCCATGGAAGTCAAAGGGCTCGCTTCCTAGTGAGCATGTTTAGCGTACAGCTCGCATGCTTCCTGGTGAGCCTGCGCATTGGAGGACAACTTGCACGCCTCTCGGTCAGCCTGCGCACCGGACTGCGCTCGCACGCCTCCCATTCAGTCAAGCAGTTGTCTGCACGACATCTCCTATAGCAATTAAAACAAAGACACGTGGTGTCACATGAATGGTTAACATAACGCACACAATTTTAATTATACAAATGTTTGCAATGTTAGAGTGGCAGCTATTTGTTTCAAAATGCCTTTGTTGGCTGTTATTCGAGTGCACCTTCTCACAAAATGGGCACGAAAAATACCACAACATGTCGGGTGCCATTCCATAATAGCATGCCAAGTTTCATGAATTTCAGACGAGTTTTGGATTTGCTAGGATTTAAAAACAAAGTATCTCAACGTTTTGTCAGCAATCAATGGTGCCGTGGTGTTTGAAATTCATTCCCATTTTTTGCATGGGACCTAAGCATGCACCCAAGGACAAATATTTGATTTTTCAACATATATGCATTGGAGCATGTGCATGTAGTTCAAATTTTACTTATGCACATAAATGCATTGAAAACTCAATTAAGGCATAAAAATGTCCAAATGAACCCCGAAAAATCCCAAAAGTTGACACAACACTCCTGTTGTTCTATGTTGACACGAGTAATTTTTTGAAAGCAATAAGAGGCAATGGATATTGTTTCGTCCCCAATGGTGGGACGTTCCCTACCTAAACCATCATGCTTGTTGTGAGAAGCTCTGGTTTGTGAGAAGCATAAGACCGAACCTGCCCCAAATGGGAGAAAAAATTACCACGGCATGTTAATGCCACTCCATGATAGCATGCCAAGTTTCATGAATTTCAGACGAGGTTTGGATTTACTAGAATTTAAAAACCAGTATCTCAATGTTTGCGGACGAGTGACGGTGGCAGGGTGTTTGACATTCATTCCCATTTCTTGCATGGGACCTAAGCATGCAACCAAGGACACATATTTGAATTTTCAACCAATTTATATGCATTAGAGCATGTGCATGTAGTTCAAATTTGAATTATGCACATAAATGCATTGAAAACTCAATTAATGCATAAAAATGTCCAAACGAACCCTGAAAAATCCCAAAAATTGACACAACACTCCTGTTGTTCTATGTTGACATGAGAAATTTTTTGAAAGCAATAAGAGGCAATGGATATCGTTTCGTCCCCAAAGGTGGGACGTCCCCTACCGAAACCATCAGGCTTGTTGTGAGAAGCATATCCCCAAACCTGCCCCAAATGGGACAAAAAATTTACCACGGCATGTTGATTCCACTCCATGATAGCATGCCAACTTTCATGAATTTCAGACGAGCTTTGGATTTACTAGAATTTAAAAACCAGGTATCTCAATGTTTGCGGCTGAGTGATGGTGGCGGGGTGTTTGACATTCATTCCCATTTCTTGCATGGGACCTAAGCATGCAACCAAGGACACATATTTGAATTTTCAACCAATTTGTATGCATTAGAGCATGTGCCTGTAGTTCAAATTTGAATTATGCACATGAATGCATAGAAAACTCAGGTAATGTATAAAAATGTCAAAGCGAACCCCGAAAAATCCCAAAAATTGACACAACACTCCTGCTGTTCTATGATGACACTAGGAAAAAAATTTGAAATCGAGAAGAGGCAACGGATGTCGTTTCATCCAGAAAGGTGAAATGTTCCCTACCGAAACCATCACACTTGTTGTGAGAAGCTCTGGTTTGTGAGAAGCTTATACCCAAACCTGCCCCAAATGGGACAAAAAATTTACCACGACATGTTGATGCCGCTCCATGATAGCATGCCAAGTTTCATGAATTTTGGACGACTTTTGGATTTACTAGAATTACAAAAGCAAGTACCTCGACATTTGCCGGAGAGCCACGATGCCGTGGTGTTCAAAATTCATCCCCATTTCTCGCATGGGACATAAGCATAAACACATGGACACATGTATGATTTTAAAACCCATGTTGGTGCACCGGAGCATGTGCACGTAGTTTAATTTTGAATTGTGCACCTGAAATGGCTAGAAAACCAATTTAATTTATAAAATGTCCAAACGAACCCTGAATAATTCCAATTCTTTTACGACACACATATAGTTGCATGTTCACTGCAGATAAAAGGTCTAGCAATTCAAACACCATCCATTGCCGTTGTGACCCCATTATGTAATTCAAATCAAGATGAAAAATCAAGTAGATCCCACACAGTTTATTATCACCAACCATGTGAGATGCAGTACAAAATATCCCAGAGCACCATCGGTGTATAGTACGCCTATGGCTTACATGAGAAGGTGCGTCGACTATAGTCCATAGCCGGCATGTCAAGCACACTAGCTCGCTCCCCAAATATCATTTCGCTATTCAATCATCGCTAGTGAAAGATGGGGACATGGACCCACGTCGTGAGGGCAACTTCGGTGGCCCACTCTGGCGAGAGCGTAGCCGCCGCCACCATGCGCGTGCTAAAAAGGTGCATCAGCACGGCCGCAATCTGCGATCGGGTGGCCAAGGCAGCCCAAATGATCGCTGTTGCTTCTCAGGTGGCAGCAGCAACATCTGGCTCGGGGATAGCAACTGGCGAGAGCTGCACAACAGCTGTCCATTCTGCAGCAGCGGCCTTAGCCCTGATGGATGCTGCACACGACCATGTCGAGGCCTCCCACACCCAACTCGTGGCGGTCACCGCACAAATCGAACGAAGCTTCTCAGACAACGGTCAGCAACCCACGAACGAAGAGTTGGCAATCGCCGAGAGCGTTCGAGTAGCCATTCGTTCCTCCACCACATACCTTGCGATAATGGAGCCCATCCAAGCCCAGATCGCGGCCACCCACGCCCAGCTCGTGGCGGACTTTTCCGAAGAGATGGCGGACGCAGATGGTGAGATGCTTGCTGAGTATGGTGCAATGGATGCCATGAAGCCCCTTCCCCAGGAGATCGTCAGCGCGAGCTGGACATGGAGGAGGCGGCGGAGATCGACGAGCACCGGCCGTAGTAGTACTATTTGTTTTGTTTAATAAGAGCGCCGGTCTTTAATTTGTTAGAGTAATGTTTAGGCCAGCTAGCTCTATTTAATTGCTGAACTTGCTCGATTAAGAAGTGTGGGTGTGTTGTAGTCTCCTTTGTGTACCCAAACTATGCAATGACATGGATGACCACTGTAACCAGGGAAATTCAAACCAAAATTTTTGACGTTCAAACTCATCACACATGGGTTAAGCTATCTGAATCGTTTCTGATGTTCACATACCATACACAATTCTCAATAAGGGACCATGTCTGATGACACTTTGCACGCCAGTTTTCTCGCTGAAGCGATTCCAAATTTCCAGCTTCCGTGGAAAAATCTACCTCCCTGCCCCTCCTCCTTACCAAAAGCCACATTTCCCCTGTTTTCGCCTTCCTTTCCAAGTTGAAACCTTCACTCCTTGCTTGCAGCGCCACCTCCTCGCCGGCGATCCTCCTTCACGCAGCTCGGCCTCGTCTATCCAGGCAGGTAATCCACACCCGACCCCCATCCTCCTCCTCCTTCCACATCCCACATGCCCCAACCGCCGGTGCGACACCTCCCAGGAAAATCATCGACCCCTCCCCCAAATAAGCGCTGTCGTAAGCCATGGTGCACACAGTATAGCCAGGATCTCAAGGAGCATTTGGCAGCGGAGAAGCAAATCGCGGCCGCATGCCCGGATGAGGTCGTGATGGCTGCCATTCATGCCGACCCCCAGATCTTGGAGGAGCACCATGCCATTTGCTAGCTATGCCGGTTAAGCATGCTCAGTTTACCCGTAGCGTTTGCTGCTCCTGCCTTTCCTTAACAAATTCTAGTGAATTGTGCTATCTAATTTTATCATGCAATCTGTTGCTCTAGTGTATATCTTCTATATGTCGTGTAGTGTGGTGCTCACTTATTAACTGTTTGGTTAATTAGTTGTCATCTTCAGTTAACTGTTTGGTTCAATTCTGCAAATGTGATGTTCAATTCTTCAGGCTGCAATTCTGTATTGTCTTCCATGTGAGAAATAAATCGAATTTATGTTTACAAAATACATGAGAAACAAATACAATTGCTATATTTCCAAGTTGTCAATCATGCTTGGTTTGGTTATACATTGTGTAATGTGGTGCTCAGTTAACATTTTTTTCATTTGTGTTTTGGTCTTTAGTTAACTGTTTGGTTCAATTCTGCAATGCGATGTTCAATAGTTGTGGGTGCATTCTGTTATTGTATACCATGTGAGAAGTAAATCGAATTTGGCTATACTAAATACACGAGAAACAAATACAATTGATATATTTACAAGTTGGTATGCATCCTTGGTTTGGTTAACTGTCTGATCTTATATTAGGAGTATGTTATATTGTGCAATGTGGTGCTAAGTTAACATTTGGTTCATTTATTGTGTTGTTTAGTTAACTGTTTGGTTCAATTCTGCAATGCGATGTTCAAGTGTTGTGGGTGCATTCTGTTATTGTATATGACGTGAGGAATAAATTGAATTTGGCTGTAGTAAATACATGAGAAACAAATATAATTGCTATATTGCCAAGTTGTTAAGCATGCTTGGTTTGGTTAACTGTCTGATATTCTATTAGGAGTATGTTATATTGTGCAATATGATGCTCAGTTAATGTTTGGTTCATTTGTTGGGGTGTTTAGTTAACTGCTTGGTTCAATTCTGCAATGCGATGTACAATTGTCGTGGGTAGAATTTTTTATTGTTGTGCATTTGAGGAATAAATCGAATTTGGCTGCACTTAATACATGAGAAACATATACAAGTGCTATATTTCCTAGTTCTTAATCATGCTTGGTTTGGATAAAGGGGTTTTCCATGTGGCTTGAATTAATCTAATGAATCTGCAATGTGCTTATTTTTCATCAACATATTTTACTGATAGCATGCGAAACCTTACTTAACCTGATGAGTAACTACCTTATATGTGTTGCAGGGAAACAATGGGAAGCACTGAGGTTTACAATCGAGGTTAGCACGTGCATGGTCCGTTGTCTAATAGCACATTATTAGGAAATTGCATGAACCATTCTAATATTTAGATTTTTAAAAATTTGGCCTTGCACATGTAGGTCCTGCCGTCAGAGGTTTTGACACACTGTTCGACCCTTTTTGCATATGGGGAAATGAGTTGTCCATGAATATCAATCAAGTCAAGAAACTCAGAAAGATTGTTAGGATAAAGAAATTAGCAACAAAAACAACAAGATCTTTGTCTACACAATGAAGAAGAAATCAATTAACTACAAGATGGTACTTACTATTATACCTTGCCTTTCTTTGTTCCTTTGCCCCATTTCCAATATAGAGAAGATATTTATGCACATCCTTGTTTTCAGGCCTTTCCAAAGCAGTTCACTGATGATTACCTCTCAAAACACCTTTATGGTTAGGAGGCGAGGAAGGTTTTCATGCAACACCCACGATTCAATATTGAAGTGTTCTTGAAGAGGACGAAGGATGGATGGTCAATCATCCACAGGCACTGGCCTAAAGTTGCAAAGACCTTCAACATGAATGAAGGCTCAATATTCGCCTTACGCTTCAGCAATTTTCTAGATGAGATGAATCTGTCTATGTACCATATATGATGCTAATTTCAAAAGGTTCTACATGCTGCACGTGAAACTATATCATGTTGTATTCTGATGTATTTCAATTATGGAATCCTGCTTCCTTAATATGGAAATGAAATATATTATGTGCTTAATATGAATGTCAATTAGATTAATAAATGGATTATTAATAATAGGGCAATTATCCTGCTAATGGCGAATTAGCCTGCTAATTGGGGTTTACTATTGCAAACGGTTATTGAGATAATACCGCGGGCGATGACCTCAGGCAACACACACAGTTTCTAGGAATAAACCGTGTTGGATCAATGAACAATCACACATGACATCCTCTTGAAAATTGTTTGCGTTAGGCCACCTTGCACAAACGTTTACCAGAAAAAAACTATGTGCGATGGACAGCCTTTGCCACACAGTTTCTTCTATGCACCATGTGTGATGCATTCAATAATGCAAACGATAAAATTGTTAATATCGTGTGCAATGGCAACGCTATCACAAACGAATTAACGGGGAAAATTGTGTGTGATGTACCTGTGAACGGAACCGTTTTCCTTGGAGTGACCGCATGGGATGTACATTGTGAGGACCCCGACTCAATGCCACATCGATCTAGCATGTAACACCTCATATCACTTTGCGGCCTCACGCACGGTATTCTCACGGGTGTCGCCTTACCTTAGCCCGGGACCGTTTGCGCCTTTTGGCACACGTATATGACAGTGTCGCTAGCATCCATATGATAAGGAGCCCGGGCTGACATGGCTAGTCGTAAACCCAAAGTGGCACAGACTTACAGGGACAGGCATCCATGACCCAGCATCGAACGTGTCAGTCATCAGCGAGTGAAACCAGGCTGTAGCACTGGGCTAGCAGGACTCCGGTGAACCGGGCTGTAGCGGGCTAACAGGACTCCCGTATTCATCGCGTGACATTTCCCCGAAGGGACAGACACAGGAACGAAGAAGGACACATGCCGGCCAGCCTAAGTGTTCCGGAGCAGTAGCAAGCTACCAAGGCTCAATGGAAACACTAGGAGACATTTCCCGGTAAGAGAGGCTACTAAAGATAAACAACTAGATGGTCAGATCCCACACATACCAAGCATTTCAATAACATACACACAATATGCTCGATATGTGCAAATACAACATGGCATCACAACATGACTCTACGACTCAAGTATTTAATCAATAGGCTCCGAGGAGCGAGATATTACAAACATGGGTCTCATGACCCAACACTCAGAGCATACAAGTCAAAGCACAAGCGGAAGCTATCATGTCTGAGTACAGACATCTATAAATGAAAAAGGCTGAGAAGCCTGACTATCTATCAGATCCTGCCGAGGGCACAAGATCGTAGCTGAGGTAACAAGCTAAACGTCGAAGTCCACGCGGAACTACTAGCGAGACCGAAGTCTCTCTGCAAAACATAAAATAGGCAAACGTGAGTACAAATGTACCCAGCAAGACTTACATCAGAACTAACTACATATGCATCATTATCAACAAAGGGGTGGTGGGGTTTAACTGCAGCAAGCCAGCTTTGACTCGGTGGCTATCCTAAACTACGACTGCGAGTAACTCTTTTGAGGTGGCGCACACGAGTCCACATATTCACCATATCAATACACCACTATGGATCCGCTCCCGTCTCCCTACGAGAACGCCATCCATAGCACTCACGCTTATCTTGCGTATTTTAGAGTATCCACTTTCACTTGTCTATGAACTAATATAAGCAACCCAGAAGTCCTTTTCCGCGGACACGGCTATTCGAATAGATGATGTTAACCCTGCAGGGGTGTACTTCTTCACACACGCTCTCACCACTTACCGCCGTTTACACGACATGTACTCGACAACCTTCAAGCGGAAGCCCAACGTGGGTGTCGGCCACGGCCTGCCTAAACACTCGAGTCTTTAGTCCAGGTTTATCGCCTATTCGGGTTCCATCCATGAGGAGATCCGGCCGGAGTTTCGCTCACAGCCCCAAACGACGTGAACAGGGTTCCGTGACACCAAACGGGCGCCCGGTTTACCCGGCCACGTGCCTACCGCATCACAGCCCACCCCTACGGTCAGCGCTGCCCACGGCCTCCAGCATACTACAAACACCAGAAACTACTTGCAACTCCTGGACAGAGGACAAGGGTGATTAAGAAGCCAAGAGGGTCCATTGGTTTCGGGCCCAATGCGTGGTAGTAGCTGAATCATGGATCACAAACACAGAACTCAGTTCCTGAGGACGGCTGCAATGAGACAACCCACCATGTACACCTACATGGCCTCTCACCGCTACCTTTACCAAATCGTGTTCACACACTTAGCTCACACACAGTAGGACATGTTCACACACCTCTGATTCATCCCCGATGAATCAGACCTGACTCAACTCTAAGCAGTAGCAGGCATGACAAACAAGCATGAATGAGTAGGCACAACAGGGCTCAAACAACTCCTACTCATGCTAGTGGGTTTCATCTATTTACTGTGGCAATGACAGGTCATGCAAAGGATAAAGGGGTTCAGCTACCGCAACAAGTAACAGATAAATCGGTGTTGTCCTAATGCATTAAAAGAGAGCAGGAGCGAGAGAGTAGGATTGTATCAGAATGAACAAGGGGGTTTTGCTTGCCTGGCACTTCTGAAGATAACATTGAGTCTTCATCAGTGTCAACGGTCACATCATCGGTATCACGTCTATCGAGAGGGGACAAATACCAGCAACACAGAAGGGAACACAATCAATGCAATGCACAGTATGATGCATGCTCATGACATGGCAATATGAATGTGTTTTGAGCTAATGCAACTAGCAACAGATTAAATGAAGTTGGTTTGAATACAAGATTCAAATTCAAACTCCATATGTGATTATTCAAATGCCATTTAATTGATTTGTGCTAAACAACAGCTATAAGTTGTTCTAACATGCATGAAAGTGGTACATATGGATTCCTTGAATTTTTCTGATAATTTTTCATATATAATTTATTTAATTTGGAGTTACGGTTAATTTTCTATGATTTTTAGAAGTTTTAGGCATTTTCTGGAATTATTAAATCATTTAAGATTTATTTAAATTCCAGAAAGGAATTATTGCGTCAGCATGACGTTGGCATGACGTCACAGGTCAACAGGGGCTGGTCCGGTCAAACCTGACGTGTGGGGACCACACGTCAGTGACACAGTTAACTATCCTAAGTTTAATTAGAGCCTGGGCCCACATGTCAGTGTCAGCAGGGGGGGGGGTAATTAGTTTAACTAATTTGATTAGTGCTAATCCTAATTAGCTAACAGAGCTGGGCCCACCTGTCATCGAGTCAGGGCGTCCAGCTGGGGTCAAAACTCGCCGGACTTGGTCCACGGCTCGTCGCCGGTGAAGCCCGAGACGGCGGAGGGGGTCGGAATTCCTCCTCCGGCGACCAAATCGTAGACTGAGGGGCTCTACGCGTAGCTGGTGTGTGCGCGCATCGAATCGTGGCATCCGTTCGTGCTGGGGAGGTCGGATTTGGCGACGGCGGCAAGCGGGGCGGCGGCCGGAGCACGGCGAGGTCGGGGTTGGCGTTAGGGGGCACGGCAGGTCGCACGGGTGGGCGCGCTCGGCTCCTGGAAGGGTGCTGAGCACGTTGCCGTGCTCGGGAGTTAGCTACGGTGGCTCTAGCACCGTCTGCGTCATCGCCGGCGGGGAGGAACGGTCGGCCCCGACAGCCGAGGTGGTTAGAAGGCGCGGACGGGCACGGGGAGAGAGGGGAAATGGACAGGGGCTCACGGTGAGTTCGAAGAGAAGGTCGGCGTGCTCGGGGAGGCGGTGGAGACGGCGAATCAACGGCGGCGGTGGTCGGAGCCCGAGGTGGAAGACGACGGCGATGGCGATGTTCCGGGCCCTCCTGACTTGCGTGGCTCATCGAAGATGAAGAAGACAACGTGGCGGAGCTTCTGGGCGCGTCGGGTTTGCGTGGGGTGGCCGATGGCCGCGAGGGAGCTCGTCGGTGGCGGCGGCTCCGTTCGGTTCAGGCGAGAGAGAGGGAACAGAGGAGAGAGGGGATGCAGCGGGGGAGGAAGAGGAGCGAGGGGACACGAGGCCTCGTCGTGGCGTTGCTAGGGAGGCCGGGGGAAGCAGGAGGTGGCCGGGAAGCAGGAGGTGGCCGAGGCCTCTCGGGCGCGCGCCACGCCTCGCCTCTGTTCGTCCTCCTGGCAGAGGAGGAAGAGGACAAGGGGGAGGAGGTGGGCTGGGCCGGCCAGATGGAGCTGGGCCAGTAAGTGGCGCCAGGTAGGTGGCCCAGGTGGCTTTCTGCTCTGTTTTTATTTATTGTTTTCTATTTTGTTCTGTTTTGTTTTGGTTTAGTAAAATACTAAACCATTTTATAAAATCCTGAAAATAATTATGTGGCTAGAACTAAAATATACCAAACCACATAAAATGTTCCAGAATTATTGGACATATATTAATTATATATAATATATATATCCAATGCAAATATTTATGCACTAATTCCAAATGCCCAGAATAAATACTTATGGGCTCCTAAAAATATTGGTTTGATTTTTATTTCTGTCCAATATTTTCAGAGAGCAACATGAGCATTTTCTTGGACCCTTTTGGAGCAATTTTTATTTGGGTCATTTCCAAAAATGATTCTAAGGGTTTCACAAATCCCCATTTCAAATTTAAATGGAATTTAAACATGATGCATGATGCACACACTAGGCAGCACCAGAAGCTAGGGATGTGACAACTCACCCCCACTAAACAAGAATCTCGTCTCGAGATTCAAGCGTAGGGTAAGGTGAAAGGGGAATGCAAACTAGCACAATCTTCACGATCCAGGTTGTACTTCAAATGAACGTTGATTTGAACACCATCTTTGTCTTGTCGTCTTGCTCTGAGAAATCCTGTCAACATGACATGGAGGGAAGAAGGAGACTCTAGAAGGGTCGATCTTCTCGAAGATCGAACAACTCACGGAATGAGACATAGGACCATCTCTCGGGTTGAGACACGAGTTACACATCAAGAGGGGTGGAAAGAGACGGATGACGAAGGTGCACTAGGTGGACAACAATTCCACACTTAAGAGGGTGGTAAACGATTGTCCACGTAGCGAGGAGTTAAGTTGACATGACACCATAATGATGCACCTTAGGGATGGTGACTCGTAGATATATATCCCTCTTAAGTGGCAAAAAGAATTACCTTTGATATAGAGATCATTGAGACTCTCTATATCAGTCTAAGGCAAATCACAGCAATCGATTGGCGGGGGTCGGTAGAATGGCATACTCGGGCCAGAATGGATGATGTGGATTACCTTGTTGAAGACAACGTAATGGATGAATTTGCTTATCACCGGAAATGGAAGAGACCCATGGTAGAATGGCACATTGGCGGTGCAAGCTGGGAACAAAATGCAAATGATGGGAATGATTCTGGTAACTGGGGAAGAACCCAACAATAAAGAGTGAATTCACTGTTGGAGTGGTTATAGCATAACCGAAGAGACTAGGAGCAATCCCGGTTAGTGCCGATGATAACACGTAGCGCTTGTGCGTGCTCTCAAGAACTTGAGCATTTCCACATTCATCAAGATTTTACCAATATCCGTGTCAAGGATTCTGGCAACACAACTTACTACCATGATGAATGAGGAAGGATGATGCAGATGCAAAGGAAGATAACACTTTCTCAGATTTCACCTTAGCGAGGCCAAGGAAACAAAATCTGGATGATCGACCGAGAGACATTTAGCACTCCGCTTCTAATGTTCTCCTTGATGTGCTAGTGTAACCCATTCATAGATATGGTTTGATATCTAGAACATCAACTAAAAGGTCGGACTTCGGGAACACAAAAATCATAAGGCACAACTAGGGAGTAAATCCTACGAAGTCCTTATGGGAAGGTGGCCAACTGCTTCAATCAAGATACCACAATAATAGGTCCTTCGGCTGGGTGGTGCTGGCCACGACATCCACTTTACCAGTTATCGAGGGATCAGTATTATAGTTCTTGGGAAAATGTTCCAACCATCATATCTGCCTGAGATTCAGATCTGGTTGGTGTCAGGATATTCCAGACTCATCGAGTCTAGGAAGAAAAATGAAATTTTGCAACACAAATCGACGAAATGACGTTGCGAGATTCTCGGGAAATGAACTATGATAGCAAGCTCCAGAACATGAGCTGGTGCTGCTACAAACATGTGAACACATTGTTCCAGACAAGCATGACCACAAAGTAGTCTTATAATAAAACACTACCGAGTTCAGGAGGGGGAACCATCAACGAGGGTATCGAAGTTCTTTCATAAGTCCGGATTAGCTCTTATGAAGAAACTCCTTCTCCTTGAACAAATCAATCAGTGGCTTGGTGTGCTAGGGATACATATAGATTGAAGGTTGCAAGTCTTCAAACCACAGCATTCTTCGCACGTGTGCATGACTGATTTGGAATGATTCCAAAGAAAGTAACATTGACTTTCTCGAATCCACGACGGCAACTTGCATCAGATGCACATGAATTAAAGGAAGTCACTACCTTCATCCAAACATATGCTTCATGAGCTAGCATGAACAAATGCTTTCAAAAGTTTCCAACACTAGCTTAATGTTCAACAAAATCATGGAGGAGATAAGGATGTTGTCAATGGGCTCAACAACAATTCATCTAGGTTTCCTTTTAAAAGGAATTCCATAGTTAAGTGAACACGGTGATAGCATTGGTCAGACCAAAGATGTAATGGTGTATGCTCGAGGGATCATCCACGAGTAAGACAACATTACGAATATCGTTGGTTCTGGTCTGATTGGATGATAGCCCATACTCCAATCAAAAGTTAGATAAAAATGATAGGTCCAGCAACTGATCACAGGGACCAATCGATGAAGATATCATCTTTCGTCAACACATACTACACAAGAATATCCCTTTGGAACGAACTAAGTCAGGCAAGCTTTTATCTTCCAACTCTCCAAGTTGTTGTCTAGCTTAACCAACTAGCTCAGGGATATCCAACACAGATTCTTGGAGAAGGATGGTTCACAAGAAACCAACTTGATCACGAGCTCAACACAGCGGTCAGGTGACAACCTGGTAATACTTCCGAGAAGATCTTCGGAAAATCACGAACCACCGATATGTTGCTAAGCTCGAGAACAATCTTGCTTTTGAGGCAAGACGATATGATCAATAGAGCGAAGATTTGAATAATCCTAACTCATCAATCGAGGAGTGCACCGAGAACAAGGACTAGGTAGCATGATCAACCTTAGAATGATGATTCAAAACCAGCACGCTAAGAATGAAATTATTGCCCATTAACTACCAAGCAACAAGGTTGCTAGGAGTATTGAATTCACACATCACGATTCACTTGTCGGCATTCCGGTTGCGACAACACGGAACCGAGGGATGAATAATAATGGTGAGAAGTATCACTACATCAAGAATTCACAAGAGCCGGTGCAATTCTCATGAAAATCCTGACATAAAGACGGTAATACTTCAGGGTAGAACAGAATCAAAAGCTGGGCTGGCATTTTGATCTGCGGAGCACAATTGCTTTGACCCAATCCTAGATATGGAAGAGGTACTGGAGTTTGTTTCTCCTAGTCATTCCGTGATAGAATGGCTTGACGGACCACAAGAGTAATAGGCATCGATAAACGAACGCACACATACTCTTGACTATCAATTGATAGACGAGGGTCAGTAGACAACTAAAGAGGGACAACTCAAAGGAACATATAACTTTCTGAGTTGTGGATGCATAGATTAGTATGTCGATCCAAGTTCAACATAATTCTTCCGGATAACCCATGCAGAAAAGTAGAACTGGCAGAGCCATAACATATAATGGAGAACTCATCAAGAGCACTCTGGCTGTGATCGTTCAGTTCAACGAGGAACTTCTGACATAAGTAGTTCATGATATTTGGAAGAAGAAGATACCACGGACTTCAAGGACTATCGTAAAGGTTACTAATATCCTAAAGGCACTAGCAATTACTATCAACATGAAGTAGGTAGAGTGAATCTCGGGTTCAAGAACCCAGGAACAGAATACCTATTACTAAGTAGCATCACGGGATGCTTTCGAGAATGATGGCCAGAATCATCACACTGGGAACACAAATCATGGCTAAATTACTAGATGATCCCCTAAGACACCTAGGGTCATAATAATATCTCCAACATATATGTCAAGGTAACGGAGTACCTCAACTCACTGATTAGTGTGGTTAATCTGGCCTATGGGAACATTGAAACGGGAAGAAAGGATTTGCAAATGCATCATACTACTTAGAAACCTGGGATGACTCGGACAGCATAACGGCTGTAAATGCTCAGAAAAGATTTGAGACATTCACAAAAATGGTGGCATAACCACTCAGAAGCACAATATCAAGGTCTCGAGATCAACAATAATCATACAAAAGTAGTAGGAACTGAAACGAGGCTTAAGTCCAACAATCCATAAGTCTACGGATTAGTAACACGTGATCCTGATGGAAAGAAGAGATAGCCTAGTTCTTAATCCCCGTAGAAGAGAAGATGATGACTCAGATCAGAAGGCCATGAGGTATAAGGAGTAAAAAGAGCCTTACGTTCCATCCCACAATCAATTCCCTTATATAACTAAAGAATTTCTAGACTCAACTTCGACCAGTTTGGCTTGGTAATCCTACAGGCAGTCAAGCTCTGATACCAACGCTGTCAGGACCCCGACTCAATGCCACATCGATCTAGCATGTAACACCTCATATCACTTTGCGGCCTCACGCACGGTATTCTCACGGGTGTCGCCTTACCTTAGCCCGGGACCGTTTGCGCCTTTTGGCACACGTATATGACAGTGTCGCTAGCATCCATATGATAAGGAGCCCGGGCTGACATGGCTAGTCGTAAACCCAAAGTGGCACAGACTTACAGGGACAGGCATCCATGACCCAGCATCGAACGTGTCGGTCATCAGCGAGTGAAACCAGGCTGTAGCACTGGGCTAGTAGGACTCCGGTGAACCGGGCTGTAGCGGGCTAACAGGACTCCCGTATTCATCGCGTGACATTTCCCCGAAGGGACAGACACAGGAACGAAGAAGGACACATGCCGGCCAGCCTAAGTGTTCCGGAGCAGTAGCAAGCTACCAAGGCTCAATGGAAACACTAGGAGACATTTCCCGGTAAGAGAGGCTACTAAAGATAAACAACTAGATGGTCAGATCCCACACATACCAAGCATTTCAATAACATACACACAATATGCTCGATATGTGCAAATACAACATGGCATCACAACATGACTCTACGACTCAAGTATTTAATCAATAGGCTCCGAGGAGCGAGATATTACAAACATGGGTCTCATGACCCAACACTCAGAGCATACAAGTCAAAGCACAAGCGGAAGCTATCATGTCTGAGTACAGACATCTATAAATGAAAAAGGCTGAGAAGCCTGACTATCTATCAGATCCTGCCGAGGGCACAAGATCGTAGCTGAGGTAACAAGCTAAACGTCGAAGTCCACGCGGAACTACTAGCGAGACCGAAGTCTCTCTGCAAAAACATAAAATAGGCAAACGTGTGTACAAATGTACCCAGCAAGACTTACATCAGAACTAACTACATATGCATCATTATCAACAAAGGGGTGGTGGGGTTTAACTGCAGCAAGCCAGCTTTGACTCGGTGGCTATCCTAAACTACGACTGCGAGTAACTCTTTTGAGGTGGCGCACACGAGTCCACATATTCACCATATCAATACACCACTATGGATCCGCTCCCGTCTCCCTACGAGAACGCCATCCATAGCACTCACGCTTATCTTGCGTATTTTAGAGTATCCACTTTCACTTGTCTATGAACTAATATAAGCAACCCAGAAGTCCTTTTCCGCGGACACGGCTATTCGAATAGATGATGTTAACCCTGCAGGGGTGTACTTCTTCACAGACGGTCTCACCACTTACCGCCGTTTACACGACATGTACTCGGCAACCTTCAAGCGGAAGCCCAACGTGGGTGTCGGCCACGGCCTGCCTAAACACTCGAGTCTCTAGTCCAGGTTTATCACCTATTCGGGTTCCATCCATGAGGAGATCCGGCCGGAGTTTCGCTCACAGCCCCAAACGATGTGAACAGGGTTCCGTGACACCAAACGGGCGCCTGGTTTACCCGGCCACGTGCCTACCGCATCACAGCCCACCCCTACGGTCAGCGCTGCCCACGGCCTCCAGCATACTACAAACACCAGAAACTACTTGCAACTCCTGGACAGAGGACAAGGGTGATTAAGAAGCCGAGAGGGTCCATTGGTTTCGGGCCCAATGCGTGGTAGTAGCTGAATCATGGATCACAAACACAGAACTCAGTTCCTGAGGACGGCTGCAATGAGACAACCCACCATGTACTCCTACATGGCCTCTCACCGCTATCTTTACCAAATCGTGTTCACACACTTAGCTCACACACAGTAGGACATGTTCACACACCTCTGATTCATCCCCGATGAATCAGACCTGACTCAACTCTAAGCAGTAGCAGGCATGACAAACAAGCATGAATGAGTAGGCACAACAGGGCTCAAACAACTCCTACTCATGCTAGTGGGTTTCATCTATTTACTGTGGCAATGACAGGTCATGCAAAGGATAAAGGGGTTCAGCTACCGCAGCAAGTAACAGATAAATCGGTGTTGTCCTAATGCATTAAAAGAGAGCAGGAGCGAGAGAGTAGGATTGTATCGGAATGAACAAGGGGGTTTTGCTTGCCTGGCACTTCTGAAGATAACATTGAGTCTTCATCAGTGTCAACGGTCACATCATCGGTATCACGTCTATCGAGAGGGGACAAATACCGGCAACACAGAAGGGAACACAATCAATGCAATGCACAGTATGATGCATGCTCATGACATGGCAATATGAATGTGTTTTGAGCTAATGCAACTAGCAACAGATTAAATGAAGTTGGTTTGAATACAAGATTCAAATTCAAACTCCATATGTGATTATTCAAATGCCATTTAATTGATTTGTGCTAAACAGCAGCTATAAGTTGTTCTAACATTCATGAAAGTGGTACAGATGGATTCCTTGAATTTTTCTGATAATTTTTCATATATAATTTATTTAATTTGGAGTTACGGTTAATTTTCTATGATTTTTAGAAGTTTTAGGCATTTTCTGGAATTATTAAATCATTTAAGATTTATTTAAATTCCAGAAAGGAATTATTGCGTCAGCATGACGTTGGCATGACGTCACAGGTCAACAGGGGCTGGTCCGGTCAAACCTGACGTGTGGGGACCACACGTCAGTGACACAGTTAACTATCCTAAGTTTAATTAGAGCCTGGGCCCACATGTCAGTGTCAGCAGGGGGGGTAATTAGTTTAACTAATTTGATTGGTGCTAATCCTAATTAGCTAACAGAGCTGGGCCCACCTGTCATCGAGTCAGGGCGTCCAGCTGGGGTCAAAACTCGCCGGACTTGGTCCACGGCTCGTCGCCGGTGAAGCCCGAGACGGCGGAGGGGGTCGGAATTCCTCCTCCGGCGACCAAATCGTAGACTGAGGGGCTCTACGCGTAGCTGGTGTGTGCGCGCATCGAATCGTGGCATCCGTTCGTGCTGGGGAGGTCGGATTTGGCGACGGCGGCGAGCGGGGCGGCGGCCGGAGCACGGCGAGGTCGGGGTTGGCGTTAGGGGGCACGGCAGGTCGCACGGGTGGGCGCGCTCGGCTCCTGGAAGGGTGCTGAGCACGTTGCCGTGCTCGGGAGTTAGCTACGGTGGCTCTAGCACTGTCTGCGTCATCGCCGGCGGGGAGGAACGGTCGGCCCCGACAGCCAGGGTGGTTAGAAGGCGCGGACGGGCACGGGGAGAGAGGGGAAATGGACAGGGGCTCATGGTGAGTTCGAAGAGAAGGTCGGCATGCTCGGGGAGGTGGTGGAGACGGCGAATCAACGGCGGCGGTGGTCGGAGCCCGAGGTGGAAGACGACGGCGATGGCGATGTTCCGGGCCCTCCCGGCTTGCGTGGCTCATCGAAGATGAAGAAGACAACGTGGCGGAGCTTCTGGGCGCGTCGGGTTTGCGTGGGGTGGCCGGTGGCCGCGAGGGAGCTCTTCGGTGGCGGCGGCTCCGTTCGGTCCGGGCGAGAGAGAGGGAACAGAGGAAAGAGGGGATGCAGCGGGGGAGGAAGAGGAGCGAGGGGACACGAGGCCTCGTCGTGGCGTTGCTAGGGAGGCCGGGGGAAGCAGGAGGTGGCCGGGAAGCAGGAGGTGGCCGAGGCCTCTCAGGCGCACGCCACGCCTCGCCTCTGTTCGTCCTCCTGGCAGAGGAGGAAGAGGACAAGGGGGAGGAGGTGGGCTGGGCCGGCCAGATGGAGCTGGGCCAGTAAGTGGCGCCAGGTAGGTGGCCCAGGTGGCTTTCTGCTCTGTTTTTATTTATTGTTTTCTATTTTGTTCTGTTTTGTTTTGGTTTAGTAAAATACTAAACCATTTTATAAAATCCTGAAAAGAATTATGTGGCTAGAACTAAAATATACCAAACCACATAAAATGTTCCAGAATTATTGGACATATATTAATTATATATAATATATATATCCAATGCAAATATTTATGCACTAATTCCAAATGCCCAGAATAAATACTTATGGGCTCCTAAAAATATTGGTTTGATTTTTATTTCTGTCCAATATTTTCAGAGAGCAACATGAGCATTTTCTTGGACCCTTTTGGAGCAATTTTTATTTGGGTCATTTCCAAAAATGATTCTAAGGGTTTCACAAATCCCCATTTCAAATTTAAATGGAATTTAAACATGATGCACACACTAGGCAGCACCAAAAGCTAGGGATGTGACATACATACAAAGGGAAACGTTTAGTGGGGACTGACTATGTGGGATGTACTTGTGACCGGAAACAATTTCGCCTGTATAATTGTATTTTTTTAGCTCACTATACATATTACCGTATTTGAGCTCTCGCCGGTCGCACACAACCTCATTTTGCCGAGCGTGTCTGCCAGGAGGGCATATCCCCGATGGTTTTTGAGTCATGTGGGAAGGACCCCCCTATCGCCCACACTCACTTGGCGATGGTTCTAAATGCTGTTGCGGAAAGGGGTTAAAAACCGTTTATATAGAACCTCGTTGTACCAATGGTTACATGTTTTGTAACGGTCTATGACATAATGCCTCCTGATCGACTCTAGCCTCAGTATTATCCTTTGACTTCCCATCTATGCCGAACAATGTACCAAAAAGTGCCTCGACGATATTCTTCTCAGTGTGCATCATGTCGATGTTGTGTGGGCAAAGGAGGTCTTTGAAGTAAGGCAGATCCCACAAGCATGTCTTGTGAGTCCAGGCGTGTACCGAATTATACCCCTTGAAATACCCTGGATGCTCTGGATCTGGCTCAAGAGCGTTTAACTGATCCAGCATCTCTTGTCCTATCAATGGAGGCGGTGCAGAGTTTTTGACGACTCTACCTTTGATGAAGTTCTGCTTGTCTTTCCTGAACTTATGGCGAGGATCCAGGAACTGTCTATGCAAGTCGAAGCAAGAAAACTTGCAACTTGCCTGAAGCCAATGAAACTGAAGAGATCCCTTGCATGTGGGGCACGACAACCTTCC
This sequence comes from Triticum aestivum, assembly GCF_018294505.1. Lineage (NCBI taxonomy): Eukaryota > Viridiplantae > Streptophyta > Magnoliopsida > Poales > Poaceae > Triticum > Triticum aestivum. The sequence continues at coordinate 401,736,467 of NC_057813.1, read as the reverse complement.
ATGCACACACCAGCCAACGAACAGCGCATACGCCGGAAGTCATGTGTCGAGTACATGTACCAGACACGCATAATGAAGTTCCGTTTGCTAAAGGCATCGTATGTCTTGAACCCATTATCCCAGGCTTCTTGCAATTCATCCTTCAGAGGCTGCATGTAGACATTCATATTCGTCCTCGGATAGTTGTGCCCTGGAATTATCAACGTCAGGAAAGTGTTCTTTCTTTGTATAATCTGTCCGAGGGGAGGGGGGGAGATTGAGTGGAATGACAAATAAGGGCCAACAACTGTATTGGGCTATCGTCAGACCAAACACACTGAACCCATTCGTGCTGATGGCGACTCGAGCATGCCTCAGATTGCCGCTTTGTCCACATGTAATGCATCGAAGCGCTTCCACGCTTCATCGTCCGATGTGTGCACCATCATCAGCTTCCCATGTGCATCTAGTTGGGTTATTTTGCCCATTTGGTGCCATGTCATCTGTCTGGCCGTCTCTTCGACCATGAAAAGACGTTGAATTTTGGTACAATTAGCATATACCGAATAAAATTAATGGGGATTTTGGTCTGCGTCTTCTAACCCATACCGTTGTCTACCACAACATACCCAGATAACTTGCAAATGGGACAATAGTTCAAGTCTGCATACTGAAGCTTAAATAAGGCACATCCTTTCTCATAGGCATGTATCTTCTCATAGTGTATCTTAAGAGCATGGAGGATTTTGTCTGACTGGTACAGGTTTGCAGGTAGTACATGGCCTTTGGGTAGAAAACGTCCAAATACTGTCATTATCATGTCGTAGCATTCTCTGCCCAAGTTGAATTGAGCCTTCAGAGCCATTATTTGTGAGATGGCATCCAGACGACAAATCTCAGTGTGCTCGTGGAGAGTATGTTTTGAAGACTCCAACATTTCATTGAAGGCCTTTGCAAATTCCTCCATCTCATCATCTGAGTCCTGAGCATCATCAAAGTCTTGCACCATGTCTTCCATCTAGGTACCATGCTCGTCGGTGTGACGGTGATGCACCTCACCTCTGGCACGTTGGGCAGACTCACCCTAAAATGTCCACACCATATAACCTGGCGTAAAACCCTTCTTCTGTAGGTGTTTGCCCATTTCATCCTCTGTCCTCTTGTGCCAATTGTTGCACCCGACACGGGGGCACCAAGTTGTCCTCTGGCCATTTGCAAATGCGGCTCTCAGAAGCCCCTTGGTTTTTGTTAACCATTCAATGGTCATGTCTTTCTGACTAGTGTGACCGGTGTACATCTGTCGGTGTACAAAAGTAGGGGATCTCTTTTGTACCCCTTTACTTCTGCACGAGCAGTCAGAGCCACGCCCGCGGCCACACTTAGGAGGGCAGAGGAGGGAAGCCGAAGGCGCAAGACAATCAAAGCAACACCAAGACCAGAGACACAAAGAGCAAGAGGACAAGGTAGACTCCCCCGGCAAGACCCATGCCGGGGCAGCCTCCGCAGCCCCGGCAAGAGCCTTGCCGGGGCAACTTGCCCAAACACCAGCAGAGCGTGCCACCCTTGAGCCCAAGGGTGCCAACACCGTCAACCACATTGGAACCAAGTCTTGGGAGGCACCTCCATGGTGGCACGCAGATCTTCGTGAAGATCATAAACACACAAGATCAGATGAGGACCAAAAGATGACGATCCTCGGCAAGATCCTTGCCGAGGAAATCCACGAGACCTCCAGCAAGATCCTTGCCGGGGACGATCGTGATGTCATGGCAAGACTCTTAATGGGAACCGACAAGACCCTTGCCGAGGATGTCAGCGGGGCCGCGGCCAGGCCCACATCTGCCAAGACTCCACCACCATTCCCATGCATCTGCCAGCTAGGCGAGCACCTGCGTGGCATGGTGGCATGCAGATCTTCGAGAAGACTCTGCCACTGCACCAGCCAAGTAGCCAGCCAACGTGGCACTGCGATGCCTCATCAGATCAGGCGCGCGTCAGAGCTAGGTGAGGCGGCGACAGCTGGAACGAGCTTCCTTGCCGTCCCCGATAAAGCAAAAAGGGCACGTCGGCAGTGCATTAAATGCATTTGTCCGACGGTGCCAGAGGATAGAGTCAGCCACTGTACACCTTTCCACCTCCTGTGTACCACTGTGGCGACCCCTTTTTTCCATAAAAGGAGGCCCGAGGCGTAGGGGGGGGGGATTCAGATCTTTTGAACAAGCGACGCGTCGTAGCTAGTTCAAGAACACAAGAACACTCAAATATCCACCAAAAGAAGGACTAGGGTATTACGCATCCTCGTGGCCCGAACCTGGGTAAACGATCTTTATGCTGACTCCTAGACCCGCTCTTTCCACAACCTCGTGCTCGCCGACCGTAGTAGGGATTCCAGTGATCCCATAGGTGTCGTTTCCCACCGACATCTTTGGCGCGCCAGGTAGGGGGCATGAGTTGTGAAAATCTGGTTTTGGAGCCGACGCGCCGACTATTTCATGGGGGTGGCCCGAATGGAGAGGGCGACATCGATCAGCCACCCTCTGGCGCCGTCCGCAACCTCGACAGCCATCCATGTGGCCACGAGAAGCTAAGTCATGCAGAATTTTGGCTAATTTCATTTATCTAAGTTATTCCCCTCGAAAGGTCTCACCCTTGGTATCAAAAACCTGCACGAGATGGACCCTCCGCTGTTGGCAACGCCCTTGTTCTGTTTCGAGTCCGCTCAACAGTCCGAGCGGCCGCATCGAGTGCGGCAGGGTGGCCTATTCGCTTTAGGCAACGCCTTTGTTGTATTTCGAGTCCACTCAACAGTTCAAGCGGCTGCGCTGAGAGCGGTAAGGTGGTTTTCCTGGTGAGGGAGTCCTGGATTAGGGGATATCCGGACAGCCGGACTGTGTACAACATCCGGACTATTGAAGCATAAAGATACAAGACTCAAGACTTTGGCCCATGTCCGGATGGGACTTTCCTTGGCGTGGAAGGCAAGCTTGGCGATCCGGATATTATATTTCCTTCCTTGTAACCGACTCCATGTAAACCCTAGCCCTCTTCGGTGTCTATATAAACTGGAGAGGTTGGTCCTTAGAAGGCCGATCACAATTACAATCATACCATCATACGCTAGGTCCTAGGGTTTAGCCTCTACGATCTCATGGTAGATCTACTCTTGTACTACCCATATCATCAATATTAATCAAGCAGGAAGTAGGGTTTTACCTCCATCGAGAGGGCCCGAACCTGGGTAAACATCTATATCCCTTACTTATTGTTACCATCAGCCTTCACGCACAGATCGGGACCCCCTACCAGAGATCCGCCGGTTTTGACACCAACATTGGTGCTTTCATTGAGAGTTCCTCTATGACGTCGCCACAAGGTTTGATGGCTCCTTCAATCATCATCTGCAACACTGTCCAGGGCGAGGCTTTCCTCCCCAGACAGATCTTCGTGTTCGGTGACTTCACCCTACGGACCGATCCGCTCGGTCATCTGGAGCAGATCGTGTCAGGTTCGCCGGATAGTTATGACGAGCATGGCTTGGACCTGCCGTCAGACGATGCTCGGGATATTACCCCGGCAGAAGCCTCGGGTCTAAATCCGGGGCAGGTTGCGTTGCCTAAGGACGGAGGGCTGGTCCCTGTCCCGCAGGCCATACCCTCGTTGGCGATAGAGACGAACACAGGTCTCACCTCCGCAGGAACCTGTGACTCTGAACCCCCGGATTCATATCCGGATGTAGGTTCTAGTCCGCGCGTCCCCGAGCCCGCCAATCCTGGTTGGGCTCCGGTGACGGAGTTCACCGCGGCGGACATCTTTCAGCATTCGCCCTTTGGCGACATACTAAACTCATTCAAAACCCTCTCTTTGACAGAGAACTTTGGGCCGAACTATTCAAGGCTCAAGTGGGAAGCAGGCAACAAGGAAATTCGTTACCCACCCACCACCCACTTAATAGCCACGGTTGATGACATAACCGACGTGCTGGACTTTGACTCCGAAGGCATCGACGGTATGTACAAGATGCAGGAGAAGACTCAGAATCTATGGGGTACCGGATTCCCGCCTCGTCATACGACATATACATGGTGGATACGCCCAAGGGAGGCGACAGTGACAATCCGGAAGATAACACCCCTGGGCAAAAACCAAAGCGACGGTGCAGACGCCGTTCAAAACCCGGCAACAGTAACAACATCAGCAAGAGCGCCAGAAGAATGGATACGCCGGTCAACCCCGAAGGCAGTAACGACCAAATAGGACCAACGATGGAACAGGACGAACCAGGTCACGCCGAACATAGTCCGGAGCATACGCCCGAAGAAAACGATCCAGAGGGACGAGTTCATCAATCCGGCCCAGGACAAGAAGACAGTCCAGAAGAGAACGCATTCATCGTTCTGGAAGAACGCGTGGAACGAGAGAACCTCCACGGAAAGCTTATGGCCATAGCGAGAAGTCTGAAGAAGAAGAAGCAACGGCTTAAAGCCGCACAGGAAACGCTCAATCGCAGATGGAACAAAGTGCTAGACACTGAAGAAAGATATGGCGACGATTGCCATACAAAGAGCTACCCAAAACGCAAGCTACTGCCAGAATTCAACGACGAGGCCGTTCCACCAAAGAACAACATGACCAGGAGACCAAGAGTACCACTTCATAAGCATAAACACATGGACACATGTATGATTTTATGGGGGTGGCCCAAAGGGAGAGGGCGACGTCGATCAGCCGCCCTCTGGCGCCGTCCGCAACCTCGACAGCCATCCATGTGGCCACGAGAAGCTAAGTCATGCAGAATTTTGGCTAATTTCATTTATCTAAGTTATTCCCCTCGAAAGGTCTCACCCTTGGTATCGAAAACCTGCACGTGATGGACCCTCCGCTGTTGGCAACGCCCTTGTTCTGTTTCGAGTCCGCTCAACAGTCCGAGCGGCCGCATCGAGTGCGGCAGGTTGGCCTATTCGCTTTAGGAAACGCCTTTGTTTTGTTTCGAGTCCGCTCAACAGTTCAAGCGGCCACGCTGAGAGCGGTAAGGTGGTTTGCCTGGTGAGGGAGTCCTGGATTAGGGGATATCCGGACAGTCGGACTGTGTACAACGTCCGGACTATTGAAGTATAAAGATACAAGACTCAAGACTTTGGCCCATGTCCGGATGGGACTTTCCTTGGCGTGGAAGGCAAGCTTGGTGATCCGGATATTATATTTCCTTCCTTGTAACCGACTCCATGTAAACCCTAGCCCTCTCCGGTGTCTATATAAACTGGAGAGGTTGGTCCTTAGAAGGCCGATCACAATTACAATCATACCATCATACTCTAGCTCCTAGGGTTTAGCCTCTACGATCTCGTGGTAGATCTACTCTTGTACTACCCATATCATCAATATTAATCAAGCAGGAAGTAGGGTTTTACCTCCATCGAGAGGGCCCGAACCTGGGTAAACATCTATATCCCTTACTTATTGTTACCATCAGCCTTGACGCACAGATCGGGACCCCCTACCAGAGATCCGCCGGTTTTGACACCAACATTGGTGCTTTCATTGAGAGTTCCTCTGTGACGTCGCCACAAGGTTTGATGGATCCTTCAATCATCATCTACAACACTGTCCAGGGCGAGGCTTTCCTCCCCAGACAGATCTTCGTGTTCGGTGACTTCACCCTACGGACCGATCCGCTCGGTCATCTGGAGCAGATCGTGTCAGGTTCGCCGGATAGTTATGACGAGCATGGCTTGGACCTGCCGTCAGACGATGCTCGGGATATTACCCCGGCAGAAGCCTCGGGTCTAAATCTGGGGCAGGTTGCGTTGCCTAAGGACGGAGGGCTGGTCCCTGTCCCGCAGGCCATACCCTCGTTGGCGATAGAGCCGAACACAGGTCTCACCTCCGCAGGAACCTGTGACTCTGAACCCCCGGATTCATATCCGGATGTAGGTTCCAGTCCGCGCGTCCCCGAGCCCGCCGATCCTGGTTGGGCTCCGGTGACGGAGTTCACCGCGGCGGACATCTTTCAGCATTCGCCCTTTGGCGACATACTAAACTCATTCAAAACCCTCTCTTTGACAGAGAACTTTGGGCCGAACTATTCAAGGCTCAAGTGGGAAGCAGGCAACAAGGAAATTCGTTACCCACCCACCACCCACTTAATAGCCACGGTTGATGACATAACCGACGTGCTGGACTTTGACTCCGAAGGCATCGACGGTATGTACAACGATGCAGGAGAAGACTCAGAATCTATGGGGTACGGGATTCCCGCCTCGTCATACGACATATACATGGTGGATACGCCCAAGGGAGGCGACAGTGACAATCCGGAAGATAACACCCCTGGGCAAAAACCAAAGCGACGGTGCAGACGCCGTTCAAAACCCGGCAACAGTAACAACATCAGCAAGAGCGCCAGAAGAATGGATACGCCGGTCAACCCTAAAGGCAGTAACGACCAAACAGGACCAACGATGGAACAGGACGAACCAGGTCACGCCGAACATAGTCCGGAGCATACGCCCGAAGAAAACGATCCAGAGGGACGAGTTCATCAATCCGGCCCAGGACAAGAAGACAGTCCAGAAGAGAACGCATTCATCGTTCCGGAAGAACGCGTGGAACGAGAGAACCTCCACGGAAAGCTTATGGCCATAGTGAGAAGTCTGAAGAAGAAGAAGCAACGGCTTAAATCCGCACAGGAAATGCTCAATCGCAGATGGAACAAAGTGCTAGACACTGAAGAAAGATATGGCGACGATTGCCATACAAAGAGCTACCCAAAACGCAAGCTACTGCCAGAATTCAACGACGAGGCCGTTCCACCAAAGAACAACATGACCAGGAGACCAGGAGTACCACTTCATAAGCATAAACACATGGACACATGTATGATTTTATGGGGGTGGCCCGAAAGGAGAGGGCGACGTCGATCAGCCGCCCTCTGGCGCCGTCCGCAACCTCAACAGCCATCCATGTGGCCACGAGAAGCTAAGTCATGCAGAATTTTGGCTAATTTCATTTATCTAAGTTATTCCCCTCGAAAGGTCTCACCCTTGGTATCGAAAACCTGCACGTGATGGACCCTCCGCTGTTGGCAACGCCCTTGTTCTGTTTCGAGTCCGCTCAACAGTCCGAGCGGCCGCATCGAGTGCGGCAGGTTGGCCTATTCGCTTTAGGCAACGCCTTTGTTTTGTTTCGAGTCCGCTCAACAGTTCAAGCGGCCACGCTGAGAGCGGTAAGGTGGTTTGCCTGGTGAGGGAGTCCTGGATTAGGGGATATCCGGACAGTCGGACTGTGTACAACGTCCTGACTATTGAAGTATAAAGATACAAGACTCAAGACTTTGGCCCATGTCCGGATGGGACTTTCCTTGGCGTGGAAGGCAAGCTTGGTGATCCGGATATTATATTTCCTTCCTTGTAACTGACTCCATGTAAACCCTAGCCCTCTCCGGTGTCTATATAAACTGGAGAGGTTGGTCCTTAGAAGGCCGATCACAATTACAATCATACCATCATACTCTAGCTCCTAGGGTTTAGCCTCTACGATCTCGTGGTAGATCTACTCTTGTACTACCCATATCATCAATATTAATCAAGCGGGAAGTAGGGTTTTACCTCCATCGAGAGGGCCCGAACCTGGGTAAACATCTGTATCCCTTACTTATTGTTACCATCAGCCTTGACGCACAGATCGGGACCCCCTACCAGAGATCCGCCGGTTTTGACACCAACATTGGTGCTTTCATTGAGAGTTCCTCTGTGACATCGCCACAAGGTTTGATGGCTCCTTCAATCATCATCTGCAACACTGTCCAGGGCGAGGCTTTCCTCCCCAGACAGATCTTCGTGTTCGGTGACTTCACCCTACGGACCGATCCGCTCGGTCATCTGGAGCAGATCATGTCAGGTTCGCCGGATAGTTATGACGAGCATGGCTTGGACCTGCCGTCAGACGATGCTCGGGATATTACCCCGGCAGAAGCCTCGGGTCTAAATCCGGGGCAGGTTGCGTTGCCTAAGGACGGAGGGCTGGTCCCTGTCCCGCAGGCCATACCCTCGTTGGCGATAGAGCCGAACACAGGTCTCACCTCCGTAGGAACCTGTGACTCTGAACCCCCGGATTCATATCCGGATGTAGGTTCCAGTCCGCGCGTCCCCGAGCCTGCCGATCCTGGTTGGGCTCCGGTGATGGAGTTCACCGCGGCGGACATCTTTCAGCATTCGCCCTTTGGCGACATACTAAACTCATTCAAAACCCTCTCTTTGACAGAGAACTTTGGGCCGAACTATTCAAGGCTCGAGTGGGAAGCAGGCAACAAGGAAATTCGTTACCCACCCACCACCCACTTAATAGCCACGGTTGATGACATAACCGACGTGCTGGACTTTGACTCCGAAGGCATCGACGGTATGTACAACGATGCAGGAGAAGACTCAGAATCTATGGGGTACGGGATTCCCGCCTCGTCATACGACATATACATGGTGGATACGCCCAAGGGAGGCGACAGTGACAATCCGGAAGATAACACCCCTGGGCAAAAACCAAAGCGACGGTGCAGACGCCGTTCAAAACCCGGCAACAGTAACAACATCAGCAAGAGCGCCAGAAGAATGGATACACCGGTCAACCCTGAAGGCAGTAACGACCAAACAGGACCAACGATGGAACAGGACGAACCAGGTCACGCCGAACATAGTCCGGAGCATACGCCCGAAGAAAACGATCCAGAGGGACGAGTTCATCAATCCGGCCCAGGACAAGAAGACAGTCCAGAAGAGAACGCATTCATCGTTCCGGAAGAACGCGTGGAACGAGAGAACCTCCACGGAAAGCTTATGGCCATAGCGAGAAGTCTGAAGAAGAAGAAGCAACGGCTTAAATCCGCACAGGAAACGCTCAATCGCAGATGGAACAAAGTGCTAGACACTGAAGAAAGATATGGCGACGATTGCCATACAAAGAGCTACCCAAAACGCAAGCTACTGCCAGAATTCAACGACGAGGCCGTTCCACCAAAGAACAACATGACCAGGAGACCAGGAGTACCACTTCATAAGCATAAACACATGGACACATGTATGATTTTATGGGGGTGGCCCGAAGGGAGAGGGCGACGTCGATCAGCCACCCTCTAGCGCCGTCCGCAACCTCGACAGCCATCCATGTGGCCACGAGAAGCTAAGTCATGCAGAATTTTGGCTAATTTCATTTATCTAAGTTATTCCCCTCGAAAGGTCTCACCCTTGGTATCGAAAACCTGCACGCGATGGACCCTCCACTGTTGGCAACGCCCTTGTTCTGTTTCGAGTCCACTCAACAGTCCAAGCGGCCGCATCGAGTGCGGCAGGGTGGCCTATTCGCTTTAGGCAACACCTTTGTTCTGTTTCGAGTCCGCTCAACAGTTCAAGCGGCCGTGCTGAGAGCGGTAAGGTGGTTTGCCTGGTGAGGGAGTCCTGGATTAGGGGATATCCGGGCAGCCGGACTGTGTACAACGTCCGGACTATTGAAGCATAAAGATACAATACTCAAGACTTTGGCCCATGTCCGGATGGGACTTTCCTTGGCGTGGAAGGCAAGCTTGACGATCCGGATATTATATTTCCTTCCTTGTAACCGACACCATGTAAACCCTAGCCCTCTCCGGTGTCTATATAAACTGGAGAGGTTGGTCCTTACAAGGCCGATCACAATTACAATAATACCATCATATGCTAGCTCCTAGGGTTTAGCCTCTACGATCTCGTGGTAGATCTACTCTTGTACTACCCATATCATCAATATTAATCAAGCAGGAAGTAGGGTTTTACCTCCATCGAGAGGGCCCAAACCTGGGTAAACATTTGTATCCCTTACTTCTTGTTACCATCAGCCTTGACGCACAGATCGGGACCCCCTACCAGAGATCCACCGGTTTTGACACCAACATTGGTGCTTTCATTGAGAGTTCCTCTGTGACGTCGCCACAAGGTTTGATGGCTCCTTCAATCATCATCTGCAACACTGTCCAAGGCGAGGCTTTCCTCCCCAGACAGATCTTCGTGTTCGGTGACTTCACCCTACGGAACGATCCACTCGGTCATCTGGAGCAGATCATGTCAGGTTCGCCGGATAGTTATGACGAGCATGGCTTGGACCTGCCGTCAGACGATGCTCGGGATATTACCCCAGCAGAAGCCTCAGGTCTAAATCCGGGGCAGGTTGCGTTGCCTAAGGACGGAGGGCTGGTCCCTGTCCCGCAGGCCATACCCTCGTTGGCGATAGAGACGAACACAGGTCTCACCTCCGCGGGAACCTGTGACTCTGAACCCCCGGATTCATATCTGGATGTAGGTTCTAGTCCGCACGTCCCCGCGCCCGCCGATCCTGGTTGGGCTCCGATGACGGAGTTCACCGCGGCGGACATCTTTCAGCATTCGCCCTTTGGCGACATACTAAACTCATTCAAAACCCTCTCTGTGACAGAGAACTTTGGGCCGAACTATTCAAGGCTCAGTGGGAAGCAGGCAACGAGGAAATTCGTTACCCACCCACCACCCACTTAATAGCCACGGTTGATGACATAACCGACGTGCTAGACTTTGACTCCGAAGGCATCGACGGTATGTACGACGATGCAGGAGAAGACTCAGAATCTATGGGGTACCGGATTCCCGCCTCGTCACACGACATATACATGGTGGATACGCCCAAGGGAGGTGATAGTGACAATCCGGAAGATAACACCCCTGGGCAAAAACCAAAGCGACGGCGCAGACGCCGTTCAAAACCCGGCAACAGTAACAACATCAGCAAGAGCGCGAGAAGAATGGATACGCCGGTCAACCCTGAAGGCAGTAACGACCAAACAGGACCAACGCTGGAACAGGACGGACCAGGTCACGCCGAACATAGTCAGGAGCATAGGCCCGAAGAAAACGATCCAGTGGGACGAGTTCATCAATCCGGCCCAGGACAAGAAGACAGTCCAGACGACGACGCATTCATCGTTCCGGAAGAACGCGTGGAACGAGAGAACCTCCATGGAAAGCTTATGGCCATAGCGAGAAGTCTAAAGAAGCAGAAGCAACGACTTAAAGCCGCACAGGAAACGCTCAATCGCAGATGGAACAAAGTGCTAGACACTGAAGAAAGATATGGCGACGATCGCCATACAAAGAGCTACCCAAAACGCAAGCTACTGCTAGAATTCAACGACGAGGCCGTTCCACCAAAGAACAACACGACCAGGAGACCAGGAGTACCACTTCATAACCGCAATAAATTAGCTGCCGAAGACGCCCACGATCTACGTGAGCACCTGGAGAAGAAAGCTGGCGCAGCTAGGTCCATCTACGGATCTAAAGGAGACACCCCGGCGAGGGACTATGGTCGTCAAAACAATGATGACAACCAAACACCAGTTCGGAATAAACACCGAACACAACAACAGCCGACGGCATGCCACAACACGTCCAGATACAGAGGGGCTGCTCACCCCCTGTGCTTTACTGATGAAGTACTGGACCATGAATTCCCACAGGGCTTTAAACCTGTAAACATAGAGGCATACGACGGAACGACAGACCCAGGGGTCTGGATCGACGACTTTATCCTCCACATACACATGGCTCGTGGAGATGACCTCCATGCCATCAAATACCTTCCCCTCAAACTGAAGGGACCAGCTCGGCACTAGTTGAAAAGCCTCCCTGAAAATTCAATCGGGAGCTGGGAGGAACTAGAGGACACTTTCAGGGCCAATTTTCAGGGGACTTATGTCCGGCCTCCGGATGCTGACAATTTAAGTCACATAATCCAACAACCCGGAGAGTCCGCCCGCAAGCTTTGGAACAGATTCCTCACCAAGAAGAATCAAATCGTTGATTGTCCGGACGCCGAAGCCTTAGCGGCATTTAAACACATCATCCGTGACGAGTGGCTCGCCAGACACCTCGGCCAAGAAAAGCCAAGGACAATGGCAGCCCTAACAAGCCTTATGACCCGCTTTTGCTCGGGAGAAGACAACTGGTTAGCCCGTAAAGGCACCAACGACCCTAGCACATCCGAAATAAGGGATGGCAACGGGAAGCCACGGCATAATAAAAATAAACGCGAATACAAGGAAGATAGCCCGGACAACACAATGGTTAATGCCGGATTCCGGGGCTCTCGACCCAACCAGCAAAATAAGCAATCCAAAGGCAGTAAAGAAGGACCGTCCGGTCTGAACAGAGTTCTGGACAGACTATGCCAAATTCATGGCACCTCCGACAAACCGGCGAAGCACACGCATAGAGAGTGCTGGGTCTTCAAGCAGGCCGACAAACTAAATGCCGAACACAAGGAAAGGGAAACACCAAGTGAAGACGAGGAGGAACCTCGCCAGCCGAACACCGGGGGGAAGAAAAAATTCTCGCCAGAGGTTAAAACAATGAACATGATCCACGCGACTCACCCATCCTTGGGAGGGCACGAACGCGCCCATAAAGACGCGCGCGACATTGATCCCATCGTACCCACACCTAACTACTGGCTGTCCTGTTCGATCACTTTCGATCGCTTGGATGGCTGAACTAGTATTCGGCGCGAAGGATCAAAAGCCTTGGTGCTTGACCCAATAATCGACGGATGCCATCTCACTCATGTCCTCATGGATGGCGGCAGCAGCCTCAATTAAATATATGATGACACTGCCCACATGATGGGGATAGACTCATCCAGAATCAGCAAGATTAACACCCCCTTTGAAGGGGTGATACCAGGCGTTGAAGCCTACAGCAGGGGCTCCGTCATACTAGAGGTAACATTCGGCTCTCCAGGCAACTCCAGAAGCGAAGAACTAGTCTTCATCATCGCACCCTTCCAAAGAAGCTACCAAGCATTGCTTGGAAGAATGGCCTTCGCCCGCTTCAACGCATTGCCGCACTATGGCTACCTTAGACTCAAGATGCCCGGTCCACGCGGCGTCATCACCATTTGCGGAACAACGGAGCGCTTTTCGCGTGCAGAGGAATACGCGACGGCCCTAGCGGCTGGACTATAAGAAGCCTCTAACAAAATTATACCACGTCGTTAAGACCACAGACACGTTTAGACGAGTCCGGCATCCCATATTAAACTAGGGCATTGTATATGTAATCCTATAGTGGACACCAGGGGCTAATAATAATAAAGCCCCACAATCTCGGCTCAACCTTATTGGCAGGCCAGCATTTTACATTTTCTACTATCCATCGCACACTTACGTTGCACTCTTCTATGAGATCCCCTTTTCCGCAGACAACATTCGCGCGATACCCTTCCAGGATGCGGCACAACGGAGACAAAGGCGCAGACGTGCAACAGGGCCCCGTCCAACAGGTTTCTTTTTAGATTAAGCCCCTGTTTAAACCTTTCTATTGCCTCTTGTTGTTTCATCATCCCATGAGTTCCATACCCATAGAGGATACTGCCGTTTTTGGCATTACGCCACGACAGATTAATTCACATACCTGGACATACGGGGTTTATAATGAACGAGCATTCTTGAACCCATCATCTGTTAGAAAGTCCGAATACCTTCGGGAGTGTTCGGCGTCACGAGTTTGGCGTTATATGCATCAGCTCTGAATCATGTCTTTGGTCAAATGTTGGGATTGCCCGGCTCCTGGGTTTGCCGCCTTAGTTCCGTTATAATCGGCTAACTTGGCCAAAGGAGAACTACTGCGATTGTGCCCTAGTTATTCCGGATGAGCACCTCAGTAGAGAAAGCCGAAAACTGACCGTCATGATACAACGAGAGACTGGTCAACCACTCGACGACCCACCAGAATCTCTAGGATTCCTCCGCATTAACGAAGGGCCATTTCCCGGCCAGGTACATACGCGCCTGTATTCGGATGCACGCGAAGGTACCAGGGGCTACATAGTAGCCCCAACGTTAGAATCCCGCGGCTAAGCGAAAGTGTTACAGCTATATAGTCCGGTTGCCTAGTTCGACGTGCGATCACCTCCTTGCCGGACCAAGACGTTGGATAAAGAGTGATGAAACACATTTTTTCACGAACACCCCCGCATTGTATGCGTGGGGGCTGAAGCCAACGACTGCTATCTTTCGGATTACCCCCCCCCCCACACACACACACACACACACACACACACACACACACACATATATATATATATATATATATATATATATATATATATATATATATATATATATATAAACGGCCGCACAGAGGACACAATCATATTTTCAAACAAAAATTATAAAAATAACCTTCTAATTAAAATGTTTTTAAAATGATTTGAATCATCACTCGAAGAGGAGATCCTTCGGGCACTGCGCCTCTATCAGGCGGGCACCCTCTGTGACCTGTGCCAAGTAGTGCCCTGCCGGATACTGGCCCCCCACCGGATCTTGAGACGCCACCATAGTGGTATCCATATCCGACTAGTACGCTTTAACACGGGCAAGGGCCATCCGCACACCCTCTATGCATGCTGACCTCCTCATGGCATCGATCTGAGGCACGACCCCAAGGAACTATTGCACCAAACCAAAGTAACTGTCCTGCTTAGGCCCCTTCGGCCAAAGATGGTCTATTACAGACTGCATTGCTAGACCGGACAGCCTGTGCAGCTCCGCTACAGCGGCAATCCTATCACTTAACGGCAACGGGCGAGTGGGAGCATTGAACTGCGACCAGAAAAGCTTCTCCACCTCCTTCTCACCCTGGTCTTCGAAGAACTTCACAACATCAACTGTACTCTTCGCCAGGTCCACATATGCGTTTGGCGAGCTCCAGCGTCCATCCAGGGGAGCATACTTCAGATCGAAGAACTTCATCCGCAGCAAATAGGAGCCTCCAGCCGCGATCTTACCGGCCTGTTGAAGCTCCTCCCGTGCTCTTCTGAGCTCGGTCCTTATTTCCTTGGTGGCATTGAGTGCCTTGCTCAGGTCCGCCGATTTATCCTCATGCTCCTTTTTCAGGAGCTCATACCGGTCAGCGGCATTTTTTAACTCGATAGCCATTTCGGATACCTTTTCCTCGCTTCGGCGATGAGCAGCCTGTTCGACTCTCAATTCCTCGGCCGCCTTTAGGGAAGCCACATGGCTCACCCGAGCCTATTCCTTGGCTAGAGCAAGTTCCGCCCTCAGGGCCTCGACGGCAGCAGCACCATCTGTAGTCCGAACATATTACATTACTACATGCCACCTCAAATATTTTCCTATGCAGGAAAGACAGGACACATACCTTGCTATTTATCCAGCCGCTCATTCATCAAAGTGATATCGGCATGAACCGAATCAATTTTCCTCGTCATTTCGGTCACTTCAATGGACGGGCCGGCGGCCGGACCCACAGGTACCTGCACATATTTATAACATAAATATTTGGTTTATGATCCCCCGTTTGCTGCCTAAGGCGGGCAACCAGAGTCTCAGGGGCTACTGTCTACATGGAGCACACCTGGAGCGTGCCTCCCAATTAAAGAAACGGTGGATTCTCCATCACATACCTCAAAGCCTCTGAGCAGGCTTGTGAATGCTTCATTCAAACCGCTCGTAGCGGATGAAATATTCTTAAGCACAATGCTCGTTAATGAGCGGTGCTCCTTCGAGAGCGCAGCTCGCTCCAGCAAGCCCGTTAGTACTTCCGGTCGGACAACAAACTATGCTGGACTCCTCCCATCGCCCCCCGTTGTAGCCAAGGGCTCCGGGTGCAGGGCGGCTGACGAATTGACTGCCGGATTCGGCGGATCCGGACTCCTCCGTGACGACACCTCGGTGTCGCCCGCCTCATGAGTCGGAGAAGGGGGTGGGGTCTCGCTCTCCATCATCTCCGGAGGAAGGTCCCCCGAAGACGAACCCTGCTGAGAGGAGCTGCTGGCCGGACTGCAAAAATTTGAATCCTGGTTACTAACCAAGGAGAAATGCGGTACCTTCGGGTCGTAGATTGACTTACATCTCGGTAGAGGGCTGGCCCGTTGGAGGGCATGATGCGGTGAGGGTGCCTGTCAGGGCAAGGCCCCCTAGGGATGCCTTTTCCCCCAATTTGGGCATCTCTGCCTCCAAATCTTCGGAGGCGGCCCTCTTCTTCCCGCGTGGGGAGGCGGCCTTGACCTCTCCTCCCCGACTATCCTCCTTGGGTGAGGTATCTACTCCCCCCGTTCGGATGCGTAGCATGTGGGGTTTGGATTTTTCATCCCTCCCCTCGCCTCTCCTCGAGGACATCCTGCTGAGTACTCGGTCAAGCATCTTGGCCATGGTGGGAGCGGGCGAGCCTTCGGGAAGTGGCGCCGGACACCTGATCCTCTCCGCCTTGCTGAGCCACTCCTGGACACGGATGATTTTCAGAATAAACAAATCATGATAAATACAAAACGGGGTGTCCGGTATCAAGGCTACTTACTTGAGTATCTAGGCGATTGCAGCTTAGGCCCGCATCCTCGGTAGTATCGGGACACGTTACTTTTCGTCCGAAGAATAACTTGCACATCTCTTTGAGCTTCAGGCCGAAGAAGTGCTTGACGGTCCGCGGACCCTCTGGATTGAACTCCCACATCCGGAGAGGCCGGCGTTGGCACAGCAACATCCGCCGGATCAACATCACTCGCATTATGCTGACGAGATTAACGTCCCTTGCAAGAAGCTCCCGGATGCGATTCTGCAGTACTGGTATATCACCAGCGGGTCCCCAATTCCGCCCTACATCTGTCCAAGACGCTAACTGTGACGGAGGGCTCGAGCAAAATTCAGGGGCAGCCTCCCACTTTGTGCCCCTGGGAGCCATGACATAAAACCACCTCCGTTGCCATACATCGGATACTTCTGGGAAATAACCCTCCGGCCATGGGGCATCAGCGTTTCTGCTTATTACGGCGCCTCCGCACTCCACATGTCGCCCCCCGACCATCTTCGGCTTCACATTAAAGGTCTTGAGCCATAAGCCTAAGTGCGGGGTGATGTGGAGAAAAGCCTCACACACGATAAGGAACGACGAGATGTGGAGGATGGCGTCCGGAGCCAGATCATGAAAATCCAACCCATAATAGAACATGAGCCCCCTCACGATAGGATCGAGGGTGAAACCCAAACCGCGGAGGAAGTGTGGGATAAAAACAACACACTCGTTGGGCTCCGACGTATTGACGACTTGCCCTGGAGCAGGAAGCGTGCGCTGGATATCTGCGGTTAGGTATCCGACCTCCCTAAGATTGGCAATGTCCTTCTCCTCAATCAAGGAGGCGACCCACCGGCCTTGTGGATCAGATCCGGACATATCGGAGGATTCCGGAGGGGTGGATCTTAGGTTTTGAGTGTTCGAACTCGAGGTGCGAGAAGGAGCGATGAAGATGAAAAAAGAGGCGTAGGTCTCGACGCCTTTATAAAGAGGGTGAATATCAAGAGTCCCCGGTGTGACCGTTTGAGGCTTATCTAAAAACACACGGGGTAATACCAATAGCTGTCGTGGGGTCACGCACGCTCATATTGATGGAAAATCCTGTAATAAAAGGGGCACGAACTCTGCCTCGACGGGACATGCCAATAAAACCGCCTCGTAACACGAGTCATTGTGGGGTAGGAAACGTCGGTTCACGATGGACCGAGCCACGATGCAAGGGCATGACGCACGAAGATTAACAACAAATCAAATCTGTACCATACGAAGGTCATCTTGCAGGTCCAGACACGTTCTACGTGTTCGATAACTACTTTGGAGTATTCGGAGGAGGAACCCACCTTGCAATTCCTAAGACAATACTGCGCTCCGGACTCATCGTCATTGAAGCCTGGTTCAGGGGCTACTAAGGGAGTCCTGGATTAGGGGGTATCCGGATAGCCGGACTGTGTACAATGTCCGGACTATTGAAGCATAAAGATACAAGACTCAAGACTTTGGCCCGTGTCTGGATGGGACTTTCCTTGGCATGGAAGGCAAGCTTGGCGATCTGGATATTATATTTCCTTCCTTGTAACCGACTCCATGTAAACCCTAGCCCTCTCCGGTGTCTATATAAACCGGAGAGGTTGGTCCTTAGAAGGCTGATCACAATTACAATCATACCATCATAGTCTAGCTCCTAGGGTTTAGCCTCTATGATCTCGTGGTAGATCTACTCTTGTACTACCCATATCATCAATATTAATCAAGCATGAAGTAGGGTTTTACCTCCATCGAGAGGGCCCGAACCTGGGTAAACATCCGTGTCCCTTACTTCTTGTTATCATCAGCCTTGACGCACATATCGGGACCCCCTACCCGAGATCCGCCGGTTTTGACACCGACACCTGGCAGCAAGCACACCCAGCCGGCCGCTAAGGATCCGTCCTTCAAAGCGCTGTGGCTTGGGTTTACGCGCCGACAAGCTCATCCAACTCAGGATAGGGCATACATACCAAGAAAGATCGAACAAGGGAATAGCATGCATCACATTAAAGTACTGCAGAGTTATATTACATCAAATAATCGCTGCAGTTATAACTTAAGATAAAATTGTCTTGGTCTTGAACTCGCAGCGGCAACGAGAAATGGGGTGCCTAGTCCTGGCGCTGGCCCTCCACCCTCTCGAATCTGTCGACGCAGTCGATGACGAGCTTGATGCGCTCCTTGAGCGCTGCGAGGTCCGTCCCCTCCGGCAAGCTCTCCAGCGCGTCGGCAAAGTTGACGGTGGGGTTCCAGAATGCCACCTTTGTGAGCACCTTGGTCAGGGCGCCCCGGTAGAGCCTCCAGGACTCGTTGGCTAGATAAGTTGCCCGGTTGGAGCAGAACTGCTCCAGGGCTTCAAGAACACCCTCGAAGAACAGGGTCAATGTGGCATGCGGACTCACGTTCGGCTCTGGGGCGTACCTCACACTTGGCATCCCCATGGTAGCCAGCATCATGGTGATCCTGGCGGCGACGTTAGCAAGACGGCTGATCCAACGGTTTATGCCCTCCGCGTAATCCTTGTGCTCGGCGGCTTTATTCTTTCGTAGCTGCCTCTCTTCCTCCAAGTCCTTGGCCAGGGACTCTTCCCGGGCCCTGGCCCCCGAAATCATCCCGTCAAGGCCCTCCAGCTTCAGCTTCAGATCATTGACATAGTCGTTGGCTTGGGAGAGTAGCTCAGCCTTCCTGAGGGCGGCGGCCGGCGCCTCCGCCAAGGCACTGTTGATCGTGTCCTTCTCCTTCACAAGCTCCAGGGCCTTGTTCTTTAGGCCGTCCCACTCCACCTCTACCTCCTTCACCTTGTCATCGTGGACCAGGCCTTGAGCGTCGAGTGCCTCCCTATGCCTCTGCTCCAGCCCCTGGGTCTGCTGCACAACGAGTCTCGTGACCTCCTCATCCTTGCCGTGGATTGTGGCGGCGAGCGCCTCCTCACGAGCGGCGGGGTCCTCCTCCTGGGAGTTCATCTCGGCCTGGTGCTGGTGCCGGGCGGCCTCGTCCTTGGAGGCCTATTCCCTCACCGCCTCCTGGGCCTTCTCGACGTCAGCCTGCTTCGGGATGAGCTCTTGCTTGCGCTCGGCCAACAGATCTTGGGCAGCCTTCAGCTCTTCGTGGGCCTGGCGGAAGCAAGCCTGCGTCTCGGCGATGCGTTCCTCAAGGTCCACCTCCACCTTGTCTACCACCACCACCCTGGACTTCACCCTGTCCAGACGGGCGCGGTTGAGCGCCTGGAGCTTCTAGAAGTCGGTGCTCATGGCCCTAAGAAACCGCTCCTCTTGAGAACCGCCACCACTGGCACTTAGTTCATCAACAACCTGGAGCCTGACGGAGGCGAGCGCCTCGTCGTCAAACACCTCCCCCTCGGCCGGTGCCTTGGTGCCCGCCGTCCCTGGAAGGTGGACGAATAGGTCGTCGCCCACCTTCAAGTACCTGCCTGAGCCAGAGGCGGTGGAGGAGGAGGGTTGATCGTCGACCACCCCCTCCTCGGCAATAGCCTTGTGTCAGGACCGGTTTTCCAATAAAACATTTATTGAGAAACCGACCCTTTTATCGGACCAGTATAGAATAATCATCCTTACTGGTAGACAAATCCTTGATACAGAAATCCAGAAGTACTAAATATTATACAAGGTTGAGCTGAGGCTACTCAACAATTTATTACAAGCACGCCGATATTATACATAAAGGCGGATATGACACAAGGATATGGTTGCATAACTACTGACTCATAATAAAAGTGGTGGTGGATATGTCATAGTGAAGTGGGTGACATGGCTCCTAATCTTACAGCTCATCGAGCGTCAGAGTGAGGCTCGATGATTTTATTCGGGTAGCGGAAGCGTATATGATATAAGTGACTAATTCCAGGATCGCACGGGACTGACTGGGAGTCCTCTAGGGGTCGGACTCACTATCATACTCTTCATCCATAAGATCGCCTTCGTCAACATCTGGCCAAATCAACAAGCCAGGTGAGTACTTTGAATGTACTTGCAAGACAATTCGTACATAAGATATAACAAATGCAAACATGATGCACATGAGCAGTTTAGTAATGCACACTCAGATAATAAATTTGCACGGCATGTTAAATAAAAAGGAAGTCAGGCGGTAGTCCTCCCGAAATCCCAACAAAAATAACTGAAAACCAATCGGGTGTCTGAAGCGACGCCTCGAAAGGTAAAAATAAATTAACATACCGCAGTCGGGCGTCAGGGCGACACCACATAAAGGGATTATATTGAAATGTAAATGACAGTGCCACAGTCGGACGTCTTAAGCGACATCTCGAAAAGGGCTTATAATGAAAGTAAATAACAGGGATGCCACAGTCGGACGTCTCAGCGACATCACATAAAGGGCTTATATCGAAAGTAAATAACCAGAATGCCACAGTCGGATGTCTAAGCGACATCACATAAAGGGCTTATATCAAAAGTAAATAACAAGAGTGGCACAGTCGGACGTCTGAGCGACATCACATAGAGGGCTTATATCGAAAGTAAATAACAAGAGTGCCACAGTCGAACGTCTGAGCGACATCACATAAAGGGCTTATATTTCATCATTCAAATTCCAGCAGTTCACGACTTTAAATCATTCCAAGGAATTACTCAGTACATAATAATAAAGGGGTTAGTCCATTCACAGGAATAACATTGAGCCAGGTTTAACACTCAGGTTTATTTACCGGAGATTTTCACTAAGACTAACGCTGAGACGGACGTTGGGACTGACATTGACATAGATAAGTTGATCATAGTCCTTGACCATAGATACGGTTAGTCGAATGGTTTTGACTCTGCAGAGTTTGTACTCTTTAACCACAGCCAACGGATTTCAGTAGTCACAAAGGACTAGTTCCGTTTACGGTATTTTAGAAGAAACACATCTAACCGGTACACACCCATTCCACATCCCGTTGCCAGGGATCACCCTAGGCAACAATCAAGAAAAACTTTAAGACTGGGAGGCCACAACCTCGAATAGCATGGGTTCAAATTTATATCGCCTCTAAGGGGTGCCCCCTCTCGGTCCCAACCGGAAACACCCATGCCCCCTGACCGGATGACGGGCTTTAATCCAGGGCCATGGAACCATCATCATGGACCCTCTATTTGGTGTGTACAAAGAAAGAGGTTTGCAACTTACTAAACCGTATTCTTTGTAGAAAACATGTGGCAGCACGAAAAGGGGACAGACGATAGCGTGACTTGATCCACGTTAACACTGGAGTTTAACGGTTTACATAAGACCGACATGCTTCAACAATACCATCTTACCATCTTTCATGTCACCACATGATCATGTTATCTCCCATCAAATGAAGCTCACTTGTAGTTGCCTTGCATGCAATATAACACTCACTAATGCTTATATTAAACATGCCATGAAATAACTACTCAAGTAAACATGCAAGACACTCATCATATCAAAGGTTCAAACATGCTTGCCTGGTTCGGAGTAGTCGGAGTCTAGCTCGGCGAAGTTTGCGGTTCCCACTACAAAAAAAAGACACATCCGTGACATTTTGGGCCGAACGAATTTTTTTTCTGTCATACATATGACACTTCTATGACGATAATTGTGACAAAACCCGGTATCATCATAGATGTGGTGGGCTCCTACTTCTATGACAAAAAATCATGACAGAAAATGGGCTTTTCGTACTGGGCGGGCCGGAGACGCAGCTGCATGACATTCTTTGGCCCATCCATGACGGAAAAAACTATGGTAGAAGCGAGGGGGAGGAAAATTTCGGGGAGTTGCCGGTTACGGTGGGAGAGCGATGCGCGTTTCTCTCCTACAGGTACGCGCGTGTGTGCGAGGCGTTGGCTCTAACTGAACCCGAGCGAGGCGTTGGGCTCTAACTGAACCCGAGCGATTGCATTGCAAGCTACGCGTTACTAAACCCGAGGGATCGATCGATGGCTGTTAACTGAACCGATGGAGCGATTCCTTCGCTACTGCTGCTAACTAAAGCCGATCGATTGGATGAACAGTGAGTGTTGCGGGGGGGGGGGGGGGGGGGGGTTGGATGAACAGTGAGCGGTGGCATTGCCTCTGGATGAACAGGAACCCGTGGTGTGGAGGGCTGGATGAACAGTAGACGGTGGAGGGGTGGCCGTGGAGGGGTGGTTGAACAGGACCCCATGGTGTGGAGGGCTGGATGAACAGTAGACGGTGGAGGGGTGCCCGTGGAGGGGTGGTTGAATAGTAGCGGGTGGAGTAGCGCGCGGTGGAGGTTGGATGAACAGGAGCCCGTGGAGGCTGGAGGAGGTCGATGGTAGCCTGTGGAGGCTGGAGGAGGTCGACGGTGGAGATGAATAGTATCCCGTGGAGTCCTGTTTTGCGGTACGCCACACCCCTCCCCCCCCCCCCCGTTTCGACCGTAGCGCTCCAACACAACTCCGTTTCGTCCGTTTTGCGGTACGCCACACCCCTCCCGATGAACAGGAACCCCGTTTCAACCGTCGGAGGTTCGTTTCCTCCGTTTTGCAGTACGCCAGGCCCCTCCCGATCAACAGGACCCCGTTTCGAACGTGGCTGGTCGAACACAAGGTCGTTTCCTACGTTGTGTGGTACGCCAGGCCTCGTTTCCATCGCCTGTTCCGTCCATGCCCTCCCGATGAACACGACCACGCATTCCGTTCCGACCCAGCCGGTTGCCCCCACGCGTTCCGTTGCCTCCTGATGAACACGACGCATTCCGTTGCCTCCCCATGAACATGACGACGACGCTGTTTCTCCGTGCCGACCCAGCCATGTACGTATGCGCGCTAGGCGTTAGAGACCCTGCCCGTATGTACGTACGTGGCCATATTTTCTTTCTTGCACCCTCGTCGCTGTACGTACGTGTACATGCTACGTGCGCGCCTCTACTACGACACGTGCGTGCCTCTACATCTATGACACGTGCGCGCCTCTACATCGACCAGTATGTACGTACACGTTCGCGACCAGAATGACAACACTACGTACGCTTCGACTCGGTGGGTCCCGACTGTCACGCACTTCCTTGCGTGCGAAGATGTAGCTGGTGGGTCCCAACAGTCAGGGGGGCAAATTGTTTTTTTTTGCCCGGACGCACTTCCTTGCGTGCGAAGATGTAGCTGGTGAGTCCCAGCAGCTAGGGGGGTGAATCGTTTTTTTGCCCGGACGCACTTCCTTGCGTGCGAAGGTGTAGCTGGTGGGTCCCAGCAGTCAGGGGGGAAACGTTTTTTTCGTGAAATATGGTGGCCCGTCCGGTGGGTCCCCGCTGTCAGGTGGAGGAATAATTATTTTGCGCGTAATAAGGAGGCACTTCCTTGCTGCGGCCGTGGACCCAGATGTCAGCCTCTCCATGTATAGTCCACGTCCGATGGAAGCCGTTCCTTGACCACGCCGCGCCGAGAGCACCAGGGCAGTGGACGACGGCGAGGCCTAGGAAGTGGACGACATGGAGCCGGGGAAGATGCGGCAGTGGATGCCCACGCGTAGAGGAGTACAAGGGTTCACTGCTTCGCTGCGGTGTGAGGCTGCCTTCGCCGCAGAATAAGAGGGGGTGTGGGTGAGTAGAGGGATGGCCTGGCCAGCGGTGGGAGTAGTAGGGGGCGGTGAGGCCACGGGAGGCAGGAGCACGAGGCACGATCAGCGCTGGTTTGGGCGGCTGGAGCAAGAAGACTAGAGGTTGAAGAAGCACTACGGCCGTTGGATGGACATCATACGGTCACTGGAGCTAGAATCGTGCATATTGACTAAGTTGACAAAGCCCTCCGTCCCCGTCAACTTAGTAGGCCCACAAGTCAGCCTGCCACTATACTGGGTCCCAGCTAACAGGGGGAGTATTCATTGTTTGTGCGTAATAAGGAGGCACTTCCTTGCGTGCGAAGATATAGCTGGTGGGTCCGAGCTGTCAGCGGCGGTAATGTTTTTTTCACGAAATACTGAGGCCCTTTCAGTGGGTCCCCGATGTCAGGTGGAGGAATCATTATTTTGCGCATAATAAGGAGGCATTTCCTTGCATGCGGCCATGGACCCAGCTGTCGGCCTCTCCACGTACAGTCCACTTCAGATGCATGTCGGTCGTTGACCATGTTGACCAGGCCGTGCCGAGAGCACCAGGGCGGTGGACGACGGTGAGGCCTAGGAAGGGAACGACACGGAGGCAGGGAAGACTCCGTAGTTGTTTCCCACGCGGAGGGGAGTACGACTGAACGAGGGTTTACTGGTTCGTCTACCGTCGCCGGAGAATAACAACAGGTGTGGGTGAGTAGAGGGATGGCTAGGCCAGCGATGGGAGTACGGTGGGGCGGTGAGGCCTACGCGGCAGCACAGCCGGCCGTGGGGAGGAGGGAGCAGGCAGTCCCGCCGGCGCTTGTTTGTGCGGCTGGAGCAGGAAGAGCAGAGATTGAAGAAGCACGACGGCCGTTGGATGGCCATCCAACAGTCACTGCTTGTGCGTCAACCTTTTTTTTAGGAAAGCCTCAAATCTGTGGAAAACAGCATACAGCCCATCTGCCATTATTTCTAATAATTTACAGCCCATTTGCTAATTCTTAAGGTTTTGTTTGGAGCCCATATTCTTTTTGTTAGCATTACAGCCCATATTGTGGCCACGGTTAGAAAATTATACGAAATTTAGCATATTTCGGTGCGGTCCGAACTGTTTTTAATCCCGAAATTTCGACTCATATTCAAACTGATTTTAAAAATAAATGTATATCAATATTAAATCCAACAAATTCTCCACGCATAAAAATTAATGTAATTTAAAATCTCGAAATGAAAAAAAGATATTTGAAACTAATTGCCGGTTTGATGTGTTTTAAAAATGTACAGCCCATTTCTCATTACTGATAGGCCATTTTCTCGGCCAGCCGAATGAAGCTCTCCTCATCTTGAAAGATTTGCAGCCCAACAGGCCTGACAAAGCAACTTACTTGGCAAATCACAAAAAAACTGGGTTGTGGCCTTGGACCCAGCTGTCAGCCTCTCCACGTACAGTACTCTTCCGATGGAAGTCGGTCGTTGACCACATTGACCACGCCACTCCGAGAGCACCAAGGCAGTGGACGACGGTGAGGCCTAGGAAGGGGACGACGAGGAGCTGGGGAAGACGCGGCAGTGGAAGCCCACGCGAAGAGGAGTACGAGGGTTCACTGGTTTGGCTGCGGCGTGAGGCTGCTGTCGCCGCAGAATAAAAGGGGGTGTGGGTGAGTAGAGGGATACCCTGGGTCAGCGGCAGGAGTAGTAGGGGGTGGTGAGGCCTCCGCGGCATCACAGCCGGCCACGAGAGGCAGGAGCATGCTGCACGACCGGCGCTGCTTTGGGCGGCTGGAGCAAGAAGACCAGATGTTGAAGAAGCACTATGGCCGTTGGATGGAGATCGTATGGTCACTGGAGCTAGAATCGTTCATATTGACTAAGTTGACAAAGCCCTCTGTCCTCGTCAACTTAGTAGGCCCACAAGTCAGCCACCCACTATGGTTGGTCCCAGCTAGCAGGGGGTATTCATTTTTTGGTGCGTAATAAGGAGGCACTTCCTTGCGTGCGAAGATATAGTTGGTGGGTCCGACCTGTTAGCGGGGGGGGGGGGGGGCGTTTTTTCGCAAAATACATAAGCCCTTCCCACGTACAGTGCACGTACAGTGTGTAATAAGGAGGAAATTTCCTTGCGTGCGACCATGGACCTCGTGGGTCCCAGCCGTCAGGCTCTCCACGTATAGTCCTCTTCCGATGACTCTCGTATGTTGACCACGTCGCGCCGAGCGCACCGAGGCGGTGGACGATGGCAAGGCCCCAGACTGGAACGACCCAGAGATGGGGAAGACGCGGCAGTGGAGTCGCAGACGGAGAGGAGTGGGAAACTTGACTGGTTTGGGTGCGGGGTGGGCTTACACTCGGTAGAGAATAACAGGAGGTGCAGAGTGCAGGGATGGCCTGGCCTTCGGCAGGGTAGCGTTTCGCTGAGGAGCGCAAAACAACGCTGCTGGACGCCGAAGGCTGGAGCAGGCGGTTCTGGCTGCGCTGGGGGAAGAAGACGAGAGGCTGAAGAAGAATGCCGACCATTGGATGTAAATCCAACGCCTTCTTAGGCTTCGACCTACTGGCCCACATGTCAGCCAGTCCATTTGTTTTTTTAGTCCATTTGGTGGGTTGGGTAAAACAATGATGTAGCATCTATGCAGCCCGTTTAAATCCCATTTGCATTTTTCTCGAAATCCGTAGACTTGCTGGGCTGGGTGAAAATATCATGTTGGGCTAGATGGAGAAATGTTATAAAAACATAAACACATGATTGCACGTCAGTAAAATCTTTGCAAGCTTATGTACGCAGTCACTAGGAGTTAACTTGGCAAGTAATATATAAACAATTATTGTTATTATTTTGTAAGAACTTTCAACTTACAAAAAAAATATCATTTTAATTTGATGAGTTAATAGTACGTGGGGTATTATTATTTTTTAGGCTAGACATGGGACAGTTGAGTTGGTTCTAGGGGAAAGTACTGGGAGAAAACTCAGTTTACATCGAAAAAGAAAGTGGGAGAAAATTTAGAGACCTGCTGGGTCCACCTGAGGAGAGGAATATGTTGGGAGGAAGGAGATTCAAAGCACCGCAGCCGAGTGAACTAGTTTTTTTACGGACAAGTGAACTAGTTTACATACATTAGTAAATAGCCACTAAAAAAGCAATCAAGTTAATGGGTTCTTAAAAGAAATATTTCGGAGAAAACAGATAATTATGACACATAGGCTAATGCATGAAACACTCAGATGATGAAGGTGCTTATAAACAGATAAAGTACAACATCTAGACCTTCCTGGCATGCTAGATCATGTTGCTGCGGCTGTCCGTGTACTCATCGGTTACGGGAAGCAGACACGCCCTCATGTCCAAGATCTGCCTGTACATGTCGTAGCATGCGTATGCGTCCTTGGCTGCGTAGGTTATGTAGGCTAGATTCAGAGGTACCTCCCACGTGTTTAGGTCATCTTCTTTCATGTTGGCGTATCAGGGGTCGATGATGGTCTCAGTGAGGTCAACCAGGGAGTCCTTCTCCTGCCCGTTGCTGATGATCTTGTATTGCTTCTGGATGTCGACAAGCTTGTTGCACCAGATGGCCGAATCGTCGCGTTCTTCCTTCTCTCCACCATAGCGAAGGTGCAGTCGGCGCTGCCGATGAAACGGGCGAATGCTCCAGAACCTGGTGCAGCCATAGGACTGAGGCGAGGTAGAGCTTCACCGAGTCCGCATCGTTGGTGTACATCACATTCAACTTGGTGCAGCCATAGGACTGAACGGCGAACTAACTCCTTGCTGAAGTCCATATCTAGCAGGTTCACTCCTCGGATCGCCATTGGAGTCTCTTCGAGTGAACGAATGTGTAGGCGGCGGCAGCAGTTCATTTTTCAGCTCTTGGGGAACTGGATTCAACAGTAAGCTGACTGTGTACAGGCGACAACAGTTACTACCCCTCCCTCGTCCGCTGCACGCCCGGCAGAAGATGCACCCTCGGCGCATTCAAATGCCTCCATTAAGAAACCTACTCCGGCCACACGTCGGTTCATGAGCGGGTCTGTATTGGTACTGTAATAACAGGAGTTAGTGGTCACTTTACTTAAATTTAATTAGCTTTAGTAGAAATTTATACTTAAAACAAGCAATGCATTGGCTCATTCTATCAGTGCCACGGGATCAACATGCACAACAATTAGAATTATTATTCTCAGGACGCACACGATCAGCACATTTGTCACATTTTCACAAAGATAATACTACCAAGTTTGAATTGTTTGTTATGGTTGCTGTCCTCTGCATCATCATGCCGTGTTTCCCAGCTTGCAAGATTCAGAACCAACAAATAAGATCCAAATAATAAGTACAACAAAGATGCCTACACATCTCATTGATTCCCAGCTTGCAAGATTCAGAACCAACAAATAAGATCCAAATAATAAGTACAACAAAGATGCCTACACGTCTCATTGATTCCCTGCTTGCAAGATTCAGAACCAACAAATAAGATTCAAATAATAAGTACAACAAAGATGCCTACACATCTCCCTGATTCCCAGCTTGCAAGATTCAGAACCAACCCATTAGAGCCTTTTGATAAAGTGAATATCGGGATTAAATCCATCTTGGCTAGCCATGTCATACAATCGAAGAACTTGGCGAATGCTCTTGACCGTCACAACATCTTTAGTAGAGTATTCCTGTTTGCACAACATGTTTGCATAGCACAAACAAGGAGACAGGAGAGCATGATTTCGCTTTAGTTGAACCATTTTGTGCAGTTCCACCAAAATTGAGAGATGTTGCTCTTGACCATCACAACATCTGTAGTAGAGTATTCTTGTTTGCACAACATGTTTGCATAACCACAAACAAGGAGACAGGAGAGCATGCTTTCACTTTAGTTTAACCATTTTGTGCAGTTCCACCAAAATTGAGAGATGTTGCCCACGTGACATTTTTGTTGAACTGCACAAGACACTCATTCCAAAAAAAGTGTTTTGTGTAGTTCACCAAAAGGTCACAATAGCAACAAGGTGAAATGGATATCCCTATCTGCACAAAATGATAGAAAGTAAACAGTTGTTGGTCAATAAGAATATATGAAACATATACAAAATGAAAAGAAGCATCTTAATTATGTTTATGGCAATCACGAAAGGATAGTAGAAATTTTAAAACGTCAGCAATGCTTCATGTTACCAGAAGCATTACGATCAACAATGAGATTCCTCAGATATGGGATTACTTTAATGGTGGCATTGCTTGTTTACCAGACACAGTAAATCAACAGCAGTTAAAGAGTTGGTTTAAGGGCACGGGACCATGGGGACACCAGGACACTCAGCAGCGTAAAGGAGCAACTTACTTATCATACTAGGGAAAACAGCAGGAGTGCCATTTGTGACACAGTTTAATTGCATCTTATCACTGGAGGCATTAGATTAACAATAACACTGGTTAGACATGTCCCTAAGGTAACAGTGTGATCGCTTCATTTTACATGCGCCCTTACAGCAAAACGTTGGTTTACCTGCAAAAAAAATAGCAAAAGGTTGGTATAAGGACATGCGATAGTGGACGCATCAGCACAATGTACCTACAAGGAGGCATAAAGTTGTGATGCCGAGCTTGTTCATGGTATGTGAGGGCAGCAAACCTAATCCTGGAGACCTTTTACTATGTGAGGGCAGCAAATCTAATCCTGGAGGCCTTTTACTATGTGAGGGCAGCAAATCTAATCCTGAGACCTTTTACTATGTGAGGGCAGCAAATCTAATCCTGAGACTTTTTACTATGTGAGGGCAGCAAATCTAATCCTGAGACCTTTTACTATGTGAGGGCAGCAAATCTAATCCTGGAGATCTTTTACTATGTGATGGCAGCAAATCTGATCCTGGACATACTCTGTTGACTTGTCCACCAGCCGCCACTTTCTATCCTTTTTTCAACCAATAATAGATCTATTCCTTATCCAGTTTGTACTGCATTTTCCCATTATTTCCCTTTTCAACCAAGACACCGGTTGGGTATCCGGTCTCTACTACTTTCACCATATTATTTCCTCTTTGAATCAAGTCATAGATTCATGCTACAACTTTCCCCCCTTTCTTCTGTCACAGCCCTAGAATATTGTTTGTAGATAGTTGCATCTTCATACAGGCATCATATTTAAATTTCTGAAACTTGAATTGAGGATTGTTGAAGCCTCAAAACTTTAATTACAAGCAGGGCAAAGAATCCTGGAAATTGCATTCAGTGTTTCCAAAATGGCCTTAAATAATGTTGGTTATATTTGGCAAAGGTTTTTGCACCAAACCAAAAATAATGAGCATTTTTGAGGAATGTTTTGGGCACTGAATTTAAATCATTATTTTATTTGCTTTTGGAATTATATTCATAACTTGTATAGAATATATTTCCAAATACCCTGAAACATTTTATGTGCTTTTGGAAATGTCCATTCAGCAACATAAAAATATTCAGAGGAATTTTGTCACTGGTTTGGATTTGTTCTATTTGAAAACAGTGGGAAAAGAAATAAACAAAGAAAGCAAACAGAAATAAAACAGAACAGAAACGTACCTGGTGGCCTGCTACTGTAGTCGGCCCAGCTTCTGAGCAGCTCACCTGGCCTAGCACTGCTGGCCCAGCCCACCAGCACCCTGCCGTCGTCTCCATCCCCTCACCCCGAAGCAGCTGCATGCCAGCAGCAGCGCACACAGGAGCTCCACCTCCTGCTTGCCACAGAGGCACCCCCGAGCCCATCCGACGCGCCTGGAGAAGCCCCGCGGAACTCCTCCCTCGCCCCCCATCTCTCTGGTCTCTCCCTCACCCCTAGCACCTCCCCGAGCTCCATCCGAGAGCAACCACGCCGGCCGCCATCTTGCGTACGCGTAGCCACCGTCCTCCTGTCGCCGCATCGCCGGGTCTAGAAGCTCCACCATCGAGCACCTCGTCTCCACACCGAAGGAAACGAGCCGGAGGGCTCCACTTCGTCGCCAACGTCCCCATATTCACCGTCGGTGCCCGAAGGAAGTCACCATCGATTCGCAGCAACTTGGCCGTCCCCAACCTCGTTGATGATGCCATCGGATGTGCTATGAGGACCCACGCCGTTTACCCCTTCTCCCCTGGTCGCGCTCGTCCTCTAGGCCGTAGCCCCGCCATGGCCGAAGCTCCGCCGCCGCATGTGCTCGCCGCCGTTGGCGCTACACGCCGTCCCCGGCATCCCCATGGCCACCGTTGGATGCGCGTGAGTGAGGGCCTCCTCCCGGTGCCCTTCGCTCGCCCAGCCGCCCCCTGGAGCGCTGTCCCGAGTGGACTCCGCCGTGCCGGAAGGTCGCCGGCAGCCTAACCACGGCCATGCCGACGTAGCGTCGTCATTAGCGGCTAATGAGGCAGCTACTAACCCACATGCTCACTGACACATGAGCCCACGTCCTAATTAACCCCTATTTTGTTTTTGTTTAGATTAGTTTAAACTCCGGCGGGACCCACGCGCCAGAGTTGATCGTGCTGACGTGGCTGCTGAGTAGGCCCACTTGTCTGTGACACTAGCCAGCTCTGTGCCACTGACGTGTGGACCACACACGTCAGGTTTGACCTGGACCGGTTAGCTGACCTGCTGATGTCAGTCTGATGTCATGCTGACGCAATAAGCATTTTCTGGAATGTTTCTAATTCAAAAATGATTTGGAAATTTCTGAAAAATGTTGCAAACTTTGAAAAATCATAGAAATTAAATGATAACTCAGAATGAAATAAATTATATATGAAAAATGATCAGAAAAATCCAATCTATACATCTGTACCATTTTCATGCATGTTAGAACAACTTATAGCTACTGTTTAGGACAAATCAAATGAATGGAATTTAAATATCCATATGTGGAGTTTGAATTTGAACCTTGGGTTCAAACCAACTACACTTAATTGTGTTGCTAGTTGCATTAGCTCAAACCACAACATATTGCCATGTCACACTCATGCATCATATTGTTGCATTGCATTGATTGTGTTCATTCTCTGTTGCCGGTGTTTGTCCCCTCTCAGTAGACGTGTTCCAACAATGTGATCGATGACACCGATGATGAGCTATACTATCTTCAGAAGTGCCAGGCAAGCAAAAACCCCTTGTTCATTCCGATACAATCCCACTCTCTCGTTCCTGCTCTCTTTTACTGCATTAGGACAACAACGATTCAACTGTTACATGCTGCGTTAGTTGAACCCCTTATCCTCTGCATGACCTGTCATTGCCACAGTAAATAGATGAAACCCACTAGCATGAGTAGGAGTTGTTTGAGCCCTGATGTGCCTACTCATTCGTGCTTGTTTGTCATGCCTGCTATTGCTTAGAGTTGAGTCAGGTCTGATTCATCAGGGATGAATTGGAATGTTGTGAAACATGTCCTACTGTGTGTGAGCTAAGTGTGTGAACACGATTTGGTAAAGGTAGCGGTGAGAGGCCATGTAGGAGTACATGGTGGGTTGTCTCATTGAAGCCATCCTCAGGAACTGAGTTCTGTGTTTGTGATCCATGAACAGCTACTACCACACATTGGGTTCCGGTAACTCGGCCCCTCTCGACTTATTAATCAACCTGATCTCTGTCCAGGAGTTGCAACTAGTTTCTGGTGTTTGTAGGTAGTGCTAGTAGTCTACCAAGTGGCACCCGGTACAGGTGGGCTTGGGACAGACTAGGTGCAGTGGCACGGTGTACCAAGTGGCACCCGGTTGGTGGGCTTGGGAACCCTGCTCACATTGTTTGGGGCCGTGAGCGACACCCCGGCCGGATCTCCTTGCGGATGGAACCCGAATAGGTGATAAACCTAGACTAGAGAGTTGTGTGGTTAGTCAGGTCGTGGCCGACACCCTCGCGAGGCTTCCGCTTGAAGGTTGCCGAGATACATGACGTGTACATAGCGGTAAGTGGCGAGAGTGTGTGTGAAGAAGTACACCCCTGGAGGGTTAACATAATCTATTCGAATAGCCGTGTCCGCGGTAAAGGACTTCTGGGTTGCATGTATAGTTCATAGACAAGTGAAAGTGGATACTCTAAAATACGCAAGATAAGCGTGAGTGCTATGGATTGCGTTCTCGTAGGGAGACGGGAGAGGATCCATAGTGGTGTATTGATATGGTGAATATGTGGACTCGTGTGCGCCACCTCAAAAGAGTTACTTGTAGTTGTAGTTTAGGATAGCCACTGAGTCAAAGCCGGCTTGCTGCAGTTAAACCCCACCACCCCCTTTGTTGATAATGATGCATATGTAGTTAGTTCTGATGTAAGTCTTGCTGGGTACATTTGTACACACGTTTGCCTATTTTATGTTTTTGCAGAGAGACTTCAGTCTCACTAGTGGTTCCGCGTGAACTTCGACGTTTAGCTTGTTACCTCAGCTACGATCTTGTGCCCTCGTTAGGATCTGGTAGTTAGTTAGGCTTCTCAGCCTTTTTCATTTGTAGTCGTCTGTACTTAGACATGTTAAGCTTCCGCATGTGCTTTGACTTGTATGCTCTGAATGTTGGGTCGTGGGACCCATGTTTGTGATATCTCGCTCCTCGGAGCCTATTGAATAAAATACTTGAGTTGTAGAGTCATGTTGTGATGCCATGTTGTATTTGCACATATAGAGTATATTGTGTGTATGTTATTGAAATGCTTGGTATGTGTGGGAACTGACTATCTAGTTGTTTATCCTTAGTAGCCTCTCTTACCGGGAAATGTCTCCTAGTGCTTCCATTGAGCCATGGTAGCTTGCTACTGCTCCAGAACACTTAGGCTGGCTGACATGTGTCCTTCTTCGTTCCTGTGTCTGTCCCTTCGGGGAAATGTGACGCGATGAATACCGGAGTCCTGTTAGCCCGCTACAGCACGGTTCACCGGAGTCCTGCTAGCCCAGTGCTACAGCCTGGATTCACTCGCTGATGACCGACACGTTCGATGCTGGGTCATGGATGCATGTCCCTGTATGTTTGTGCCACTTTGGGTTTATGACTAGCCATGTCAGCCCGGGCTCCTTATCATATGGATGCTAGCGACACTATCATATACGTGTGCCAAAAGGCGCAAACAGTCCCGGGCAAAGGTAAGGCGACACCCGTGGGAATACCGTGCATGAGGCCGCAATGTGATATAAGGTGTTACATGCTAGATCAATGTGGCATTGAGTCGGGGTCCTGACATCTTTGGTATCAGAGCTTGACTGCCTGTAGGATTATCAAGCCAAACTGGTCGAAGTTGAGTCTAGAAATTCTTTAGTTATATAAGGGAATTGATTGTGGGATGGAACATAAGGCTCTTTTTACTCCTTTACCTTATGCCCTTCTGATCTGAGTCAACCTCTTCCTTTCTACGGGGATTAAGAACTAGTCTTCTCATCTATCTATCAGGATCACGTGTTACTAATCCGTAGACTTATAGGATTGTTGGTTTCAAGCCTCAGTTAAGTTCCTACTACTTCCGTATGTTAATTGTTGATCTCGAAACCTTGATATTGTGCTTCTGAGTGGCGATGCCACCATTTTTGTAGCATATCTAAATTCTTTTGAGCATTTACAACTGTTGTGCTGTCTGAGTCATCCCAGGTTTCTAATAGTGTGATGCATTTGCAAATCCTTTCTTTTTGTTCCGATGTCTTTTTAGGCCAGGTTAACCACACTAAACTGCTGAGTTGATGTACTCTGGTGCCTCGACATATATGTTGGATCTATTATTATGACCCTAGGTGTCCTAGTGGATGACCAGGTAATCAGGCCATGTTTTGTGTTCCTAGTGTGATGATTCTGGCCATTATTCTCGAAAGCATCCCGTGATGCCATTTAGTTAGTAGGTATTACACTCCTGGGTTATGAACCCGAGATTCACCCTATCAACCTTATGTTGTTAGTGTTTGCTAGTTCCTTTAGGTTATTAGTAACCTTTGCGATAGTCCTCGAGATTCGTGGTATATCCTTCTTCCAAATACCATGAACTGGTTATGGCAGAAGTTCCTCGCTGAACCAAAAGATCACAATAAGAGTTCTCTTGATGAGTTCTCGATCATATGTTGTGACTCTACTAGTTCTATCTTTTTGCATGGGTTTTTCAGAAGAAATATGTTGAACTCGTTCGACATACCAATCCCTGCATCCACAACTTAGAAAATCATACGTTCCTTGAGTTGTCCCTCTTCAGTGGTATTCCGACCTTAGTCTATCAGCTGGTGGTCAAGAGTAGTTGTGCATTCGTGTTCATCGATGCCCTTTATTCTTGTGGTCCCTTAAGCCATTCTATTTTAGAATGACTAGGAGAACAAACTCTAGTACCTTGTCCATTTCGAGGATTGGGTCAAAGTAGTTGTGCTCCGCATGGCAAAATGCCAATCCAGCTTTTGCTCTGTTCTACCGTGGAGTGTCACCCTCTTTCTTATCAATAATGACATGAGAATTCCACAGCCTCTTGCGAATTCTTGATGCAGTGATACTTCTTGCCACCATTTTCATTCCTCGGTCCCGTGTTGTCGCAGTCGGAATGCCGACAAGTGAACCATGATGTGTGAAATCAATACTCCTAGCAACCATGTTGCTTGGTAGTTAACGGACAATAATATCATTCTTAGCGTGTTGGTTATTGGACCACTATTCTAAGATTGATCGTGCTACCTAGTCCATTTTCTTGGTGCACCCTTCGATCAATGAGTTAGGATTGTGTCAATCCCTCGCCCTTTTGATCATATCATCTTGCCTTGAAAGCAAGATTGCTTCCGAGCTTAATAACATTTCGGTGGTTCGTGATTTTCCGGATATCTTCACAGAAGTATCACCAGGTCGTCCCCCGATCGATATGTTGAGTTCGTGATCAAGTTGGTTTTCCAATAAACCACTCTTTCTCCAAGAATCTGTGTTGGATACTCCTGAGCTAGTTGGTCAAGCTAAATAACAACTTGGAGAGTTGGAAGATAATGTCTTTTCAGACTTAGTTCATGTTAAGGGATATCTTGTGTTTGTGTGTTTGTTGTAGAAAGATGATTTCTTCATCGATTGGTCCTCATGATCAGTTGTTGAACCTATCGCCTTGCTCAAAACTTTGACTTGAGTATGGGCTATCGTCAAGTCAAATCAGAACCAATGATGTTCGTAATGTTGTCTTACTCGTGGTTGATCCCTCGAGCATACACCATTACATCTTTTGGTCTGACCAATGCTAACACCGTGTTCACATGATGGTTGAAGTCCAGTGATATGGAAATTCCGATGAGTTGTTGTTGAGCCCATCAGCAGCATTTTGTCTCCTCCATGATTCGTGTTGAACATCCAGCTAGTGTTGGTAACTTGTGTAAGCATTTTATTCATGCCCGTTCATGAAGTATCTATCTGGATGAAAGTAGTGACTTCCTCTAAGTTCACGTGCAATCGATGCAAGTTGCCACCGTGAGTTCGAGACAGATTGTTTTGTTTTCCCTGGAATCATCCCAGGTCAGTCATGCATGTGCGAAGTATGCTATGGTTTGACAGGCTCGCTACCTCCATTCTATATGTGTCCCTAGCACACCAAGCCACTGATTGACTTGTTCAACATAAAGGAGTCTATTCTAAGGTGAAATCTTTGGACCTCCACGCGTGGAGACTCCGATATCATTGATGATGGTTCCCTTCCAGAACTCGGTAGTGTTTTATTATAAGACTACTGCGTGGTCATGCTTGTCTGGGACAACGTGTTCACATGTTTGTAGCAGAACCCGCTCATGTTTTGGAGCTTGCTACCAAAGTTCATCTCCCGAGAATCTCGCAATGCCACCTCATCGGTTTGTGTTGCAAACTTCCCTTTTCCGGACATGTTGTCTGAAATATCCTGTTACCAACCAGATCTGAATCTCAGGCAGATATGATGGTTGGAACTTCTCTCAAGAACTATAATATTGGTCTCTGTAACCCGGTAAGTGGATCCCGTGGCCAACACACCCAGCCGGAAGACCTATTATTGCAGTATCCTAGTTGATAAAGTTGGCCACCTCCCCATAAGGATTCCATAGGATTTACTTCCGTAGTTATTCCTTATGGATTCTTGCGCTCCCGAAGTCTGACCTTCTACTTGATGTTCAAGATACCAAACCATATCAAATGGGTTACGCTAGTACATCAAGGGGAACATTAGAAGCGGAGTGCTAAATGTCTCTCGGTCGATCATCCAGATTTCGTTCCCTTGGCCTCGCTAAGGTGAAATATGAGAAAGTGGTGTCTTCCTTTGCATCTGCATTGTCCATCACTATTCATCATGGTAGTAAGATGTGTTGCCAGGATCCTCGGCATGGATGTTGGTAAGACCTTGCTGAGTATGGAAATGCTCAAGTTCTTGAGAGCACACTCAGTCACTAGGTTATATCCTCGATATCAAATGGAATGTGCCTCCCGTTTCCCGAGTTGTTCTACAACCATAGTTTCCTTTATGAACTGAGTATGCCATTTCCCTGAACCCCTTCAAACAATCATCGTGAATTGCTCGATCTCCGAGGAGATCGTTTCCCAAGGAATATCCTTTCGTCGTCATTGAGTTGAGTGAAGATCTCGAGAGCAAGGACATCAAGATCAACATGAAGCAAGGAATCAACGTTCCTATGAAGGGCAGTTGGATCATGAAGATTGTAATAGTTCGAGTCCCCTCTTCCTTTTACCCTACGCAGGAATCTCGGGATGAGATTCTTGTTTAGTGGGGGTGAGTTGTCACAGCCCTAGAATATTGTTTGTAGATAGTTGCATCTTCATACAGGCATCATATTAAATTTCTAAAACTTGAATTGAGGATTGTTGAAGCCTCAAAACTTTAATTACAAGCAGGGTAAAGAACCCTGGAAATTGCATTCAGTGTTTCCAAAATGGCCTGAAATAATGTTGGTTATATTTGGCAAAGGTTTTTGCACCAAACCAAAAATAATGAGCATTTTTGAGGAATATTTTGGGCACTGAATTTAAATCATTACTTTATTTGCATTTGGAATTATATTCATAACTTGTATAGAATATATTTCCAAATACCCTGAAACATTTTATGTGCTTTTGGAAAAGTCCATTCAGCAACATAAAAATATTCAGAAGAATTTTGTCACTGGTTTGGATTTGTTCTATTTGAAAATAGTGGCAAAAGAAATAAACAAAGAAAGCAAACAGAAATAAAACAGAACAGAAACGTACCTGGTGGCCTGCTACTGTAGTCGGTCCAGCTTCTGAGCATCCACCTGGCCTGGCACTGCTAGCCCAGCCCACCAGCACCCTGCCGTCGTCTCCATCCCCTCACCCCGAAGCAGCTGCGTGCCAGCAGCAGCGCACACATGAGCTCCACCTCCTGCTTGCCACGGAGGCGCCCCCGAGCCCATCCGACGTGCCTGGAGAAGCCCCGCGGAACTCCTCCCTCACTCCCCCATCTCTCTGGTCTCTCCCTCACCCCTAGCTCCTCCCCGAGCAACATCCGAGAGCAACCGCGCCGGCCGCTGTCTTGCGTACGCGTAGCCACCGTCCTCCTGTCGCCGCATCGCCAGGTCTAGAAGCTCCACCGTCGAGCACCTCGTCTCCACACCGAAGGAAACGAGCCGGAGGGCTCCACTTCGTCGCCAACATCGCCATCTTTGCCATCGGTGCCCGAAGGAAGTCACCATCGATTCGCAGCAACCTGGCCGTCCTCGACCTCGTTGACGACGCCATTGGATGCACTGTGAGCACCCACACCGTTTACCCCTTCTCCCTGGTCACGCTCGTCCTCTAGGTCGTAGCCCCGCCATGGCCGAAGCTCCGCTGCCGCATATGCTCGCCGCCGCCAGTGCTACACGCCGTCCCCGGCATCCCCACGGCCACCGTTCTATGCGCGCGAGTGAGGGCCTCCTCCCGGTGCCCTTCGCTCGCCCAGCCGCCCCTTGTAGCATTGTCCCGAGTGGACTCCGCTGCGCCGGAAGGTCGCCGGCGGCCTAACCACGGCAATGCCGACGTGGCTTCGTCATTAGCGTCTAATGAAGCTGCTAACTAACCCACATGCTCAGTGACACATGGGCCCACGTCCTAATTAACCCCTATTTTGTTTCTGTTTAGATTAGTTTAAAATCCGACGGGACCCACGCGCCAGAGTTGACCGCGCTGACGTGGCTGCTGACTAGGCCCACTTGTCTGTGACACTAGCCAGCTCTGTGCCACTGACGTGTGGACCACACACGTCAGGTTTGACCTGGACTGGTCAGCTGACCTGCTGATGTCAGTCTGATGTCATGCTGGCGCAGTAAGCATTTTCTGGAATATTTCTAATTCAAAAATGATTTGGAAATTTCTGAAAATGTTGCAAACTTTGAAAAATCATAGAAATTCAACGGTAACTCAGAATGAAATAAATTATATATGAAAAATGATCAAAAAATCCAATCTATACATCTGTACCTTTTTCATGCATGTTAGAACAACTTATAGCTACTGTTTAGGACAAATCAAATGAATGGCATTTAAATAACCAGATGTGGAGTTTGAATTTGAACCTTGGGTTCAAACCAACTACACTTAATTGTGTTGCTAGTTGCATTAGCTCAAACCATAGCATATTGCCATGTCACACTCATGCATCATATTGTTGCATTGCATTGATTGTGTTCCTTCTCTATTGCCGGTGTTTGTCCCCTCTCTGTAGACGTGTTCCGGCGATGTGATCGATGACACCGATGATGAGCTATACTATGTTCAGAAGTGCCAGGCAAGCAAAACCCCCTTGTTCATTCCGATACAATCCCACTCTCTCGCTCTTGCTCTCTTTTACTGCATTAGGACAACAACGATTCAACTGTTACATGCTGCGTTAGTTGAACCCCTTATCCTCTGCATGACCTGTCATTGCCACAGTAAATAGATGAAACCCACTAGCATGAGTAGGAGTTGTTTGAGCCCTGATGTGCCTACTCATTCATGCTTGTTTGTCATGCCTGCTATTACTTAGAGTTGAGTCAGGTCTGATTCATCGGGGATGAATTGGAATTTTGTGAAACATGTCCTACTGTGTGTGAGCTAAGTGTGTGAACACGATTTGGTAAAGGTAGCGGTGAGAGGCCATGTAGGAGTACATGGTGGGTTGTCTCATTGAAGCCATCCTCAGGAACTGAGTTCTGTGTTTGTGATCCATGAACAACTACTACCACACATTGGGTTCCGGTAACTCGGCCCCTCTCGACTTATTAATCAACCTGATCTCTGTACAGGAGTTGCAACTAGTTTCTGGTGTTTGTAGGTAGTGCTAGTAGTCTACCAAGTGGCACCCGGTACAGGTGGGCTTGGGACAGACTAGGTGCAGTGGCACGGTGTACCAAGTGGCACCCGGTTGGTGGCCTTGGGAACCCTGCTCACACCGTTTGGGGCCGTGAGCGACACCCCGGCCGGATCTCCTTGCGGATGGAACCCGAATAGGCGATAAACCTGGACTAGAGACTTGTGTGGTTAGTCAGGTCGTGGCCGACACCCTCGCCAGGCTTCTGCTTGAAGGTTGTCGAGATACATGACGTGTACATGGCGGTAAGTGGTGAGAGCGTGTGTGAAGAAGTACACCCCTGCAGGGTTAACATCATCTATTCGAATAGCCGTGTCCGTGGTAAAGGATTTCTGGGTTGCCTGCACAGTTCATAGACAAGTGAAAGTGGATACTCTAAAATACGCAAGATAAGCGCGAGTGCTATGGATGGCGTTCTCCTAGGGAGACGGGAGTGGATCCATAGTGGTGTATTGATATAGTGAATATGTGGACTCGTGTGCGCCACCTCAAATGAGTTACTTGCAGTCGTAGTTTAGGATAGCCACTGAGTCAAAGCTGGCTTGCTGCAGTTAAACCCCACCATCCCCTTTGTTGATAATGATGCATATGTAGTTAGTTCTGATGTAAGTCTTGCTAGGTACATTTGTACTCACGTTTGCCTATTTTATGTTTTTGCAGAGAGACTTCAGTCTCACTAGTGGTTCCGCGTGAACTTCGACGTTTAGCTTGTTACCTCAGCTACGATCTTGTGCCCTCGGCAGGATCTGGTAGTTAGTCAGGCTTATATACTCAGACATGTTAAGCTTCCGCATGTGCTTTGACTTGTATGCTCTGAATGTTGGGTCGTGAGACCCATGTTTGTGATATCTCGCTCCTCGGAGCCTATTGAATAAATACTTGAGTTGTAGAGTCATGTTGTGATGCCATGTTGTATTTGCACATATCGAGCATATTGTGTGTATGTTATTGAAATGCTTGGTATGTGTGGGATCGGACTATCTAGTTGTTTATCCTTAGTAGCCTCTCTTACCGGGAAATGTCTCCTAGTGCTTCCACTGAGCCATGGTAGCTTGCTACTGCTCCGGAACACTTAGGCTGGCCGGTATGTGTCCTTCTTTGTTCCTGTGTCTGTCCCTTCGGGGAAATGTCACGCGAGTGAATACCGGAGTCCTGTTAGCCTGCTACAGCCCGGTTCACCGGAGTCCTGCTAGCCCAGTGCTACAACGTGGATTCACTCGCTGATGACCGACACGTTCGATGCTGGGTCATGGATGCCTGTCCCTGTAAGTTTGTGCCAGTTTGGGTTTACGACTAGCCATGTCAGCCCGGGCTCCTTATCATATGGATTCTAGCGACACTATCATATACGTGTGCCAAAAGGCGCAAACGGTTCCGCGCAAAGGTAAGGCAACACCCGTGGGAATACCGTGCGTGAGGCCGCAAAGTGATATGAGGTGTTACATGCTAGATCGATGTGGCATTAAGTCGGGGTCCTGACATCTTCGTTGTTTGAACAAAGCCCTAGATTCGAATGCATGAAGTAGCTTTACCTCTAATAATTTAGGTGGCTTTGGAAGAGCTGATGGGAGTAGAAAAAGATGCACATGCAGACACGTGGGGAGCTGGGGCAGTAGAGCAAGGCCGCTTTCGAAGAACTTATACTTGAGGGTCGCCGGGATGTCGGCGGCGGCAGGTCGGATCTGCGGACAATACGGCAGGGAGGAAGAAGAGTCGGAGGACCTCCGGATCGGGCCCCTGCGGCAGCTATGGGTTTCCTCCCTCGGCGGCGATGACCGTGTAAAAGATGCAGCTTTTAGTCCTCTACACACACCGGTCGAAGGGATCCGCCAGATCTGTGACCAGTGGTGAGCAGAGAAAATCTCGCTACCGCTGTCTTGTTTATATCTGGAGAGGATGAGAGAATGAAGAGAGCAACCCTAGTAAAGCAAGCGCTCAGGCCCCTGCGTCCATATAAAGTGGAGTGATTATCTTTTTTCTCTCCACAACAAGCGTTTCAATTTGTGTACGTGGCATTAAAGAAAAGAAACTCTCTATTTAAGGTGACTACTCTATGACTCCTACTTACTACTACTAGGGTACTATTGTTCACTTGTGCTCCCCGCCCCTCCATTCATTGAACAACCCCACGGGTGAATAAACGTACAGTAAGTACTATATTTATATAGAACGAACAAGCTCGAACTATTTTCGTGTAGTTAAAAGTTGAGGGCGGGGCTTTTCCTGGGCAGTACCCACGGCAGTTTTAGGGTAGGTGGTTTGACAGAGAGGCAAGGAGGGTGAGCGAGTGGTGCTGTGCAATTTGACGGCGTGTTACTGCTGGAAAGACTTGTGATATGACCACTCACTATAGTCATGA
Organism: Triticum aestivum; assembly: GCF_018294505.1. Lineage (NCBI taxonomy): Eukaryota > Viridiplantae > Streptophyta > Magnoliopsida > Poales > Poaceae > Triticum > Triticum aestivum. The sequence continues at coordinate 401,693,970 of NC_057813.1, read as the reverse complement.
ATTACTGGCGCTCCGACCAGGGTGATGCCCCCTTCTGTTCCGCGCTCTAATCTGGTGCATGACACGTCGACCCGTATGCTGGCTCTCCCACATGTCGGAGTAGTAAGAAGGGGCAAAGAATGATGCGGTATATACTTGTACTATACTACTCCCTCTGTTCCTAAATATAAGTCTTTGGAGAGATTTCACTATGGACCACATAGGGAGAAAAATCAGTGAATCTACACATAAAATGCATCTATATACATCCGTGTGTGGTCCACAGTGAAATATCTACGAAGACTTATATTTAGGAACGGAGGGAGTACTACTCGGGTCGGAGGAGTGCGAACCACCGCAACCCAGTGAACCAGCCGTGCGAACCACGGTATCCCAGTGAACCAGCAGTAGAAAACAATAATGTGGTGATATGGCCATAAAAAACAATGTGCTACGGTCCACACTGTAGCATGTACAGTAACACTCCTCTTTTGCATTCACATCGTGCTAGCTCTAGTCTGCTTCTCCAATTAATTCCCTCTGCATGTAATTGAGGATGCATCATTGACCGTTCAATGTTTCGGGAACCGCTACCCTCTTCCCTTGGCATTCAAGCACCTATGGACCCGTCGATGACGAGGTGCCTATGGTGACTTCGTAAATTTCAAGATGATAGTGCCGTGCGTGTGTGCGTTCATAGGGGTGAGTGTATGCACGTGTATATGAGCGCTTGCGTCTATACTGTGTCAAAAAAACGTAAATGCGTGTCAAAAAGAGACTAGTCAGTATACTCAATATTGTGCACCTCGGAGAGGAAAATGATAGAACTAGTACGTATTTATTTACGGTGCAGATTCACTCATTTTGCTCCATATGTACTCCGTCTCGGTGTAGTGTAGTCACTTGTTGAAATCTCTAGAAGGGCAAATACTCCTTTCTGGTTTACAGGGCTATACTAGCAAGTTGTTGTACGTACTAGTACAATAGTGGGCTCACATAGCAATTTTGTATCATGCAAGAGCCTGGCTATATGCGTGCTCCAATGTTCGCAACTGCAACGTTCGGTTTGCGCTTGGCTCTTCGCCTCTTTGAGAAGACGAACAATGATGTTACTACTACTGCTTCTATAGTGTTGAATCCACTGCTACATGTCCGTCCACCGCGAGCGGAACAAATAGCTTGTTGTGGAAGTACTACTACTAGGCAAAAGCCTATCCTCGTTTGCGAGCAACCGCGCGCATGGGCGAGGGAGAAGGCGTGTAGTAAAATCAAGCTTCTCCTCGTTCTACGAGTTGACGCGACACATCATAGCACTGGCCCCACATGCTTGCCTCTAAACTTGGCTGAAAGACCCGAAGTGTACAATATATTTGCTACAACCTCTAACATTTACCCACCACAAATTAAAATATATGTGGCCGTATGCATCATTTTGATGCAGAGGCCGGGGAGTCCCCCCTTTTTGAAAAAAACAAATTAAAATATATATTCCTGTCTTGACCACATGAGCGTGCGAACTACAATCACCAGGGTGATAGGTAGGGCCAGAAGACTATTTTAATTTAAAAAAAACTTTGAGACGGCCACATAGCTGGAGCCGACCCCAACGATTTTAAGCTTACAGGCACAGTACACGCTATCTAGACTACTCTACACATGAAACTGCCACACGAGTGTCCGGGCTGCGCCTGGCTCCTTGCCTCTTCGGGAAGTCGAACAATGATGGTGTACTACTGCACTGGAGGAGTACTACAGTACGCTTCTGGCCATCTGGCACCGATTGAACTGCTGCATGTCCACCGCGTGCGGGAGGGAGGGCGTGTAGCGAAAGCTTCTCCTAGTCTTGCCAGCCACCACGCTCATGGGCGAGGGAGGGAAGCTCCTGTCTTTGCGTGTATGACAGGTGGGCCCGACAGGTGTGTGGCCAACCTGTCATACAGCCAAAGGCAGGTGCAGTTAAGTCCGCGAGGGAGAGGATAATCAAACTTCTCGTTGATGTACGAGTTGACGCAACACATCAAAGCACTGCACTCGATATATTTCAATAATTTGCATTTACCGATGCATTAATTACAACACATGCATGCATGCCGTGACTCTTCTTTTGATAGTATTTGCATGTGTTGATTTAATGCACCTTGAAGGATGGTTATGCACGAGGAGGGCGAGATCGAACAGGACCCGACGATGGAGCTCTCAAAGGTCTCGATGGACCTCACCATGCTCCACTGCCCCTTGTGCCTCCGCCCCTTGACGCCTCCAGTGTATGAGGTTCGAATACACCTCGTCCATTCGGCTGATTGAGCAAGGTGCAGGTTTCTTGATTGATGTGTTGTTGGATTGATTTCTGCAGTGCAAGGGAGGGCACCTGTCCTGCGCGGACTACCGCGTCGAGCGCCCCGGGAACCAGCGGCAATGCCTGAAGTGCGAGCGCAGAGGTGGCTTCGACGTGCGGAACATGGCGGTGGACTCTGTCCTTTCGTCGGTGAGGGTGGAGTGCCCGCATGAAGGCCGTGGGCTCTACGTCACTTACCACAAGCTCGCTGATCACCAGAGCGTGTGTCTGCTCGCGCCCAGCAAATGCCCCGTGCCCGTCTCCGGCTACGAAGGCCCGCCGCCGGCGCTCTACCACCACATCAGCACCGCGCATCCCATGCCCGTGCACAGGATCCAGTACGACAAGGTGCTCTAGCTGCAAGTGCCACTGTCGGAGCCATGACTCTTACTGTTCGTGGAGGAGGACCGCCGCACGTTGTTCTTGGTCGGCGGCGTGCTCGACATCGGCGCGCCTATCGCCGTGTCGGTTGTCTAGATCAGAGCGGGGGCGTCCCCACTGCCGCACTACTTGGCCAAGCTGTGGGCGAACGGCCCGCCGGGGGAGCCCAAAGGCACGACCGATGCCGTCAAGGTGGAAATGGAGGTGACAAGCAGCAAGGATCCCGACGACGTCGATGTGCAGGAGCTGACCTTCTTGACAGTTCCGCCCAAGCTGCTGGCCGGGGCTAAGCTTGTGTCCCTCCACATTCAGATTGACAAGCTCACGTCCTAAATGTTTCGACAGTGCCTTCTGTTTATCTTAGTAATATGCTAATATAGGGATTACCTTGGTCTACTTTAGCTTAAGAAATGGTGGGTTTTGGTGGCGCTGCAGCAATTACTTCGACATCAGATCAGTAATTTCCAATAGTCGAACGGATATTTTGTGTCTGTTGGATATAAAGTTCTGTAGGGTAAGAGTACTACTTGTCATCAAAATAGATAAAAGGAGATGTATGTAGACGTATTTTAGTTCTAGACACGTCCCTTTTTATCCATTTTTGATGACAAGCACTCCCTCCGTTCCACAATAGACATCATTTTTGATGACAAGCACTCCCTCCGTTCCACAATAGACATGCCTTCCATTTGTCAAAATATAGATGTATCTAGACATGTTTTAGTATATAGGTACATCCATGATAGAGCCAATCGGATGGTTGAGAACGCTACAATTCGTAGCTACAGATGCGTGTGTGACTGCCAGATGCAGAGGCCGGGGGTCATCATCCTCCTTTTCGAGAAAAAACAGACGCGTGTGTGAGAGGACGAGTGCGTGCGTGCACCTCTTCTCTTCCTGTATAACGTACTACTAAACTCAGAGTACAAGTTTTTGAGCTTGCGTCTCGTCACATTCCAAATTACTCCACGCTATATTGAATTGCAAACCTATTCACATCGATCACAACCTAAACGTTTTCCCACTTAGGAGCGTATTAGTACCACGCTAGTATATTGAATTCCAAACCTGTTCACACCGATCACAACCTAAATGGTTTCCCAGTTAGGAGCGTATTAGTACTTGGTTATAAATACTAGTATGCCAAGATGACTGCACATTCCTCCTCAACTCCTCATCCACAAAAACAAAAAGTCATTCAGCATCCTTCCCTTGCGTCTGCCATGGCCAGCATGAGTTCTGGGTCGAGAGATTGCTACCAGGGAGAGGCGAGCATGGAAGCAGAAGCACGAGAGATGTCCCGCCTTGCTGCGAGAGCAGACGACATGTCCCACCGCGCGGAAATAGCAGCACAGAGGTCCCGCCATGCCGCTGAAGCAGCACGGAAGTCCCTCCGCGCTGTCGATGCAGCAGACTGGTTCGGCTGTGCCGCGGAAGCAACAGAGATGTCCCGCCGCGCCACGAATGCAGCAGAGATGTCCCACTGCGCCGCGGCGGCCTGGGGAAATTTCTCGAGGGCAGGCGACGACTGTTACAGGCGCATGCATGCGATCGTCCATAGCCAGATGGATCAGATCTCCGGCTTGGCGAGGTTGCAGGACGACGTGAAAGCCTCGTTTGAACAGGCTACCGGCATCATCCGGCAACTAAGGGAGGGCAATGAGAGGCTCCGGGACGAGCGCGACCTGCTGAGGGAGAAGATCGTCCGAAGTGCAGACTAGTAGGAGGAGACCAGTGCCTTGTTGAAGAGGACCGGTGTCATCGTCAAGAAACTTATGGACGAGAATGACATGCTCCGCAACGAGCGCCAAAGTCTGGTGGAGGAATCCGTGGATGTTCTCAAGCAGCGTCTTGAGGACAAGAAAGAGCTCATCGCCGCTCGCCGTGGAGACTAGTTCCCGCAGCCTGCAGCAACGCATCAAGAAAGTAGAGATCAGCGAGCCAGATCCTTGTCTTCCTTCTTCTTTTGCCCTTGTGTATTTCAGGCGTTGCCGCATGTGTATTTTTTAATTATCTTTATAATTATGTAAGACAATTAATCGTCCTTATATTTCTATGGAAGATCAATGTTGCGATGCTGGAATGAAGAAAACTCTTGCTATGGCGACCCTGGCGTTGCTGTTCTTCTAGTTGCTGCTAGGCTTCCTTCAGTTTCCTGGTTTCTTTTGATGTAATAATTGGTTTAGGATGTTGATTGTGTCGTCGGTTGTGAAATGTTGGGTTCTAGCGCGGATGTTTGGCCTTTGTTGGCCTCTTGGGATGTTGCGATTTCAATCTGATAGTTTTAGTCCTTCGTGTTAGGCTGGAGTTCTACTGAACTTCTTGTGAATTGTGGTGGTTTTCAGTAATGAAAATCGGAAGGGGCAAGCCCTTATTTGATCAAAAAAATCGTCCTTATATATTCATTAGTCTTGCTATAAGTCGCAGTAGATGCTATATAGGTCCGTCGGATCTTACATCAAGATCCGTGCTGTCAGATTTTATTTTCTCTCTCTTAAATCTCAGTCGAGTGAGACATAGCCACGCCATTAAACAGAGGCTCGGGCGCCATTAATGGAGACCTTGGGAGAGAGGTGGACGACAGATGGAGGTCAAAGGGCTCTCCTCCTGATAAGCATGCGCAGGGGTCTGATCGCACGCCTCTCGTACTCAAATAGATACCCTACACGGCGCCTCCTAGCTAATAAAAAATGGGGACGCGTGGCGGCACGTAAATGGTACTAGTAAGTAGAACGCCCATGGTTTCAATAATACTTATGTTTCCGATTGTAATGTGACAACACTTGTTCCAAAATGACTTTGTTGATTGTTAATGTGTGCGCCTTCGCAAATTGGACTGCAAATTTACCACAGCATGTTGGTGCCATGTCATGGCACCAAGCCAAGTTTCATTATTTTCATGCGTGTTTTGGATTTATAGGAATTAAAAAACTAAGTTTCTCAATGTTTCCAACCCAGCCACGACGCCTAGAATTTTGAATTTCATTCCCATTTCTTGCATGGAACCTAGAAGTTTACCCGAAGACACACATGTGATTTTTCAACCAACTTTGGTGCAATGGAACATGTTCTTGTATTTCAAATTTGAATTATGCACACAAAGGTGACACGTTCCCTCCTAGAACCACGAGCCTTTTTGAGAGAAGCTCCGATTTGCAAGAAGCTTATACCAAAATTTCTTCCTATTCGGCCAAATTTTTTTACCACGGCATGGTACTACCATGACATGACACCATGCCAAGTTTCATGATTTTAAAACCAAGTTTCTCTATGTTCTTGACCGGGCCACGATGCCCAGATGTTTGAATCTTATTCTCATTTTTTGCATGGTAGTAGAAATCCACCCGAGGACACAAATGTGATTTTCAACCAACTTTGGTGCACGAGAGCACGTGCTTGTAGTTCAAATTTGAACTATGCACATTAAATGACCAAAAACTCAATTAATGTGTAAATAAGGCCAAACGAAGCCGAAATAATTCCAAAATTTAACAGGGCACTCATGTAGTTCTATGTTGCCTTTGTAAATAAACTCAAGGGGGACAACGTATATCGTTTCGCACTCAAAGGTGACACGTTCCCTCTCAGAACCACGAGCCTTCTTGAGAGAAGCTTCGGTTTGCAAGAAGCTTATACCAAAATCTGTTCCTATTCGGCCATTTTTTTTACCACAACATGGTAGTACCATGACTTGACATCCACACCAAGTTTCATGATTTTCAAACGTGTTTTGGATTTACAAGAATTTTAAAACCAAGTTTCTCAATGTTCTCGGCCGAGCCACGATGCCCAGATGTTTTAATTTTATTCTCATTTCTTGCATGGGACCTAGAAATTCACCCGAGGACACAAATGTGATTTTTCAACCAACTTTGGTGCACGAGAGCATGTGCTTGTAGTTCAAATTTGACTTATGCACATTAAATGACCAGAAACTCGGAATAATTCCTAAATTTAACATGGTACTATTGTAGTTCTATGTTGCCTTTGTTGAGAAACTCAAGGGCGGGGGGGGGGGGGGGTGGCACGTTCCCTCTTAGAACCATGAGCTTCCAAATCAGCCCAATTTTTTACCACAACATGTTAGTGCCATGACATGAAACCATGCCAAGTTTCATTACATGAATTTAAAATCTAAGTTTATCGATGTTCTCGGCAGAGTCATGACGCCCAGATGTTTGAATTTCATTCTCATTTCTTCCATGGGACCTAGAAATTCAACCAAGGACACACATGTGATGTTTCAACCCACTTTGGTGCACCAGAGCATGTGCATGCAATTCATATTTAGATATGCACATTAAAAGTCCAGAAACTCAATTAATGTATAAAAAGGCCAAATGAACCCGAAATAATTCCAAAATTTAACAGGGCACTCATATAGTTCTATGTTGCCTCTGTAAATAAAATCAGGGGGGAGGCAGCGTATATTGTTTCGCACACAAAGGTGACACGTTCCCTCTCGGAACAACGAGGCTTGTTGAGAGAATCTCCGGTTTTGCAAGAGGCTTATACCAAAACTTGTCCCAATTCAGCCAAAAATTATATGTACGAAAACAGGGTTTAGATTATCCCGAACATCTCGCTACCTAGACCAATAATGTACTATGATTTGAATTCAACATAAAATGGATACAGATATTTGAATTGGAGAGCGTATGGTACATGTAGTTCATAGTGAAATATGATTACTGCTATATGCATGTCTTTTTGTTATCAAGATAATATTTAAATTATTGTATAACTTGACAACAATCGTATTCAAATAAGGAAAATTGATTCAAATTTAGTCCATATGGTAGACGACAATATATATGGTCACATGGTGGTGTAAAATGTTCATATATGATGGAAGATCAAAATGTATGACTACATCAATTATAAACCGCAAGGTCACCTAATGATATATTCGAATTCAACATAACGTGGATTCAAAAATTGAAATTCGAGATCATGGCATCTGTAATCATATAAAAAGGGACATTACTCTTTCTTTGGTGGGAATTGAGTTGTTTTTTGTTGTTGTTGAGGGAAGTGCGAATCGATTTGGTACTGTGCAGGGTAATCATGTTCTCCTGATTTTTTTACATTTTTCTTGTAGTTTTTTCGATGGCATCTATAGCAATATAGTAAAAGGGGACATGACTCTCTTGTGTCTTGTATGATTTTTTTTACACGTTAAGTTTGTTCTGCCGAACAAGGAATCCGCACCCTCCCGAAATTTTCAAGCTCGAGTATGTTTTGTCTCACCTGCTTTGAAACTCCCGCTTCTTCAACCCGCACCGCGCCTTGTTATCCCGAAATTTGGACACGCGTGAGAACTCCCTCCTCATCCGAAATCGCTCCCGCAGCCCAGACACGCGAAATCCCCCTTCTACCCCTCAGCCGAAAATGAAGCTCCACGTCGCGGTGTCCAAACCGGTGGGGGTATGCTGGTAACTTACCCTACATTTCGGACAAGCGCGTCCCTAAGCTTGGCTCCCCCCTCCCCCTTCGCCCCCTCCCCCCATTCGTACACAGAGACCGCCAAAACCCGCAAAACCCCATGCTCCTCCATCGGCCTCCTGACCACCGCCCAGCCGGAGACTCTTCCCCGACTACGTTGTCCACCGCAACAGCTCGCCTCCCTCATCCACCGCACCGGATGAGGACCCGCTGTCGATCTCGTCGTCCCGCTGGATCAGCCGCCCCGTCCTCCACCTCCAAGGAGCTACCCCGATGTTTGCCTCGTGTATCGCACCACCTCAATCCCCACAGCGTCGTCTTGACCTGCCCCACCGGAACCGCAGCACCCTCACCAATTCCTCCGATGAAGTCGAGGCCAACTCGATGCCACCAAGGAGGTTCTGCACTCACCACTGCATTTTATCTTTTATTCGATCTCACGGGGCTGCCGGTGCTTGATACCGAGCAGACATGGCGTCTCCATCGACGGCGCCACCGCCGGCCACATCATCCACGGCGTCTCTCCCCCATGTCGTTGCTTCTTCGGCGGCGACTTCCACAACGGCACTAGATGCAGCTGCTCCGGCTCTCGCTCGCACTGCGGCTCTGTTCCTGCTGTCGGTCGCGCTGCTGCACTTCTCCTACTTTCATTCGTGCTGCTGCTCTGCTCTTGCTCTCGCTTGTGCTGCTGCTGCTGCTGCATGACCTCCGGCAGCTATAGGAGTTGCTGCTTTAGCACTCACTTGCGGTGCTACTGCACGACTTGCTCTCTCCTAGTGCGTTCCCTACTCGAGCGTCTGCTGATTTAGATCACTTTGCAATCGACTTGTACCTCATCATTCTTTGGCGAGCACTGGGCTGCAGCTAAGCCCCCGAGTGGGAGGTTTGCTCTCCACTCGGTAGGATTTTCAAAAACTTAGGCGAGCACTGGGCTGCAGCTAAGCCCCCGAGTGGGAGGTCTGCTCTCCACTCGGTAGGATTTTCAAAAACTTAGGCGAGCACTGGGCTGCAGCTAAGCCCCCGAGTGGGAGGTCTGCTCTCCACTCGGTAGGATTTTCAAAAACTTAGGCGAGCACTAGGCTGCAGCTAAGCCCCCGAGTGGGAGGTCTGCTCTCCACTCGGTAGGATTTTCAAAAACTTAGGCGAGCACTGGGTTGCAGCTAAGCCCCCAAGTGGGAGGTCTTCTCTCCACTCGGTAGGATTTCTGTGGTGTACCACTGAAGAAGAAGGTATCAATTGACCTGCACCTCATCTTCCTTGCGGAGCGCACATTATACTTGTGGTGTAGCTCGGAAGGAGAGGGTAGCAGTCGACCTGCACCTCGTCTTCCTTGCCGAGTGCATGTTATACTTGTGGCGTAGCTCGGAAGGAGAGGGTAGCAGTTGACCTGCACCTCATCTTGCTTGCGGAGCGCACGTTATACTTGTACTTAGGCGAGTGCTATGCTGCAGCTAAGCCCCTCGAGTGGGAGGCTGGCTCACCACTCGGCAGGATTTCGTTGAAACTTAGGCGAGTACCTGGACTGCAGCTAAGCCTCCGAGTGGGAGGCTGGCTCACCACTCGTTAGGATTTTATTTAAACTTAGGCGAGTACTTGGACTGCAGCTAAGCCTCCAAGTGTGAGGCTGGCTCACCACTCGGTAGGATTTTGTTGAACTTAGGCGAAACGGATTCGCAGCTAAGCCTCCGAGTGTGAGGCTGGCTCACCACTCGGTAGGATTTTTACAAACTTAGGCGAAACGGATTCGCAGCTAAGCCACCCACTGGGGGGACCTTTATGTGAACAAAAGTGACAACAATCACTGGGAAAATTATAACACTATTGTCTTTGAAAAATGAACTACATAAGTACTTTTATTACATTTCCGAGTGCATACTTAAGTGTAAAAAAGGCGGAGCAGCTCCGCGTTCCAAGCTCGGGGCTCGTCGATCTGGTGCTTGACGTTGTAAAGACGGTATGCTCCATTGTGGAGAACCTTGGTGACGATGAAGGGGCCTTCCCAAGAAGGAGCAAGCTTGTGTGGCTTCTGCTGATCCACTCGGAGAACCAAATCTCCTTCCTGGAAGGCTTGACTCTTCACGTTTTTGGCGTGGAAGCGACGCAAGTCCTGCTGATAAATGGTCGATCAGATCAAGGCCATCTCCCTTTCTTCTTCTAGAAGGTCAACTGCGTCCTGCCGGGCTTGCTCTGCTTCAGCTTCGGTGTAGAGTTTGACTCGGGGTGCGTTGTGAAGCAGGTCACTCGGCAAGACTGCTTCAGCTCCGTAGACCAAGAAGAACGGAGTTCTCCCAGTCGACCGGTTAGGTGTGGTCCTTAATCACCAAAGCACCGACGGAAGTTCGTCAACCCATGCACCAGCTGTGTGCTTGAGATCGCGCATCAATCGGGGTTTCAACCCTTTGAGAATCAAGCCATTTGCTCATTCTGCCTGTCCATTCAACTGAGGGTGAGCGATCGAAGCATAGTCGACTCGTGTGCCCTGAGATGTGCAGAAGGCTCTGAATTCCTCGGAATCGAAGTTTGACCCATTGTCAGTGATGATGCTGTGTGGAACTCCATATCTGAATATCAACTCCCTGATGAAGCTAACAGCAGTGCCGGCATCAAGATTCTTGATGGGTTTAGCCTCAATCCACTTGGTGAACTTGTCGACTACTACCAGCACATGGGTGAAGCCGCTTCTGCCTATTCTCAGAGGTCCGACCATATCCAATCCCCATACAGCGAAAGGCCAGACGAGTGGTATGGTCTTTAAGGCTGAGGCGGGCTTGTGTGACATATTGGAGTAAAATTGACATCCTTCATACTTGTCGACTATCTCCTTTGCCATTTCATTTGCCTTGGCCAGTAAAATCCTGCTCGGTATGCTTTGGCCACAATGGTCCGAGAGGACGCATGATGACCACAGGTCCCCGAGTGGATATCGTCAAGGATTATCCGACCTTCGTCTGGCATTATACATTTCTGACCAACTCCAATCGCGCTTTCTCTGTATAACTGTCCCCTTATCACGGTAAAGGCTTTAGATCGGCAGACGATCTGTCGAGCCTCTTCTTCATCCTCCGGGAGCTCTTTCCTTAAGATATACGCGATATACGGCACTGTCCAATCGGGAGTGATCACCAACGCTTCCATGATCAGGTCGACCACTACTGGAACTTCAACTTCAGTCGGATCTGTGACACTTTTAAGCTGCGGAGCTTCTTCGGTAAAAGGATCTTCTTTAACTGATGGAGTATGGATATGCTCCAAGAACACATCACTGGGAATGGCTTCTCTCTTGGAACCTATCTTCGCCAAATCATCAGCCGCTTGATTCTTCAGTCGGGGTATATGATGGAGCTCTAACCCTTCAAACTTCTTTTCAAGCCTTCTCACTGCATTGCAGTATCCAGTCATGGCTGGGCTTCTAACGTCCCACTCCTTCATCACCTGATTGACCACCAAATCTGAGTCGCCATAAACCATAAGGCGACGGACGCCGAGTGAAATGGCCATGCACAACCCATATAAAAGTGCCTCGTATTCTGCTTCATTATTGGAGGAATCAAAGTGGATCTGGAGCACATATCTAAGCTTATCTCCTCGGGGGAAACCAATACTACCCCAGCACCGGAACCATTTAACATCTTAGAGCCATCAAAGAACATGGTCCAATGCTCCGAGTGAACTTGAGTCGGCTGCTGTTGTTCAATCCACTCGCCAACAAAATCTGCTATTGCTTGGGACTTGATATCAAGGGGAAGGAGTTCGATCGCCCATTTCGCCACTCGACCAGTTGCATCTCTATTGTGTGGAATCTCTGACAGTGGGGCGTCGCTGACTGCTGTAATGGAATGGTTAGAGAAATAATGAGCAACCTTCTTCGTGGTCATGTAGATCCCATACACGAGCTTCTGATAATGACGGTATCTTTGCTTCGATGGGGTCAGAACTTCGGAAAGATAATATACTGGGCGCTGAACTTTGAAGGCTTTCCCTTCTTCTTCCCGCTCTACTGTAAGTACTGTACTGACGATTTGTCCTGTGGCTGCAATGTAAAGCAACAGAGGCTCTTTGCTGATCGGAGCAGCAAGCACCGGCTGGGTGGATAGCAGAGCTTTTAGCTCGGCAAATGCTGCATCAGCTTCTGGAGTCCACTCAAACTTGTCTGACTTCTTCATCAGTCGGTAAAGAGGCAATGCCTTTTCACCGAGGTGAGAGATGAATCGACTTAACGCGGCCAAGCATCTAGTAAGCTTCTGGACATCGTGCACACACACAGGGCGTTTCATTCGGGGTATAGTGCCAACTTTTTCTGGGTTAGCGTCGATTCCTCGTTCGGAAACGAGAAAACCGAGTAACTTTCCACAGGGAACTTCGAATGTGCACTTTGATGGATTGAGCTTGATATCATATCTCCTGAGATTGGCAAATGTTTCAACGAGGTCAGTCAGCAGGTCAGAACCCTTCCGTGATTTGACCACAATATCATCCATGTACGCTTCCACGTTCCGACTGATTTGAGTGAGTAAACACTTCTGAATCATCCTCATAAATGTGGCTCCGGCATTCTTGAGGCCGAATGGCATGGTGACATAGCAGAAGCACCCGAATGGAGTGATGAAAGCTGTTTTGATCTCGTCGGGTCCATACAGACGGATCTGATGGTACCCGGAATAGGCGTCTAAAAAAGACAATCTCTCACATCCCGCAGTCGAGTCGACAATTTGGTCAATGCGAGGAAGAGGAAAATGATCTTTCAGGCAGGCCCGATTGACATGTTTGAAATCTATGCACATGCAAAGTGACTTGTCCTTCTTGGGGACCATGACAACATTGGCGAGCCACTGGGAGTGGTAAACTTCTCGGATAAACTCCACTGCTAGGAGCCGAGCCACCTCCTCGCCAATGGCCTTTCTCTTCTGGACGGCGGACCGTCGAAGATGTTCTTTGACAGGTTTCGCTTTTGGGTCGACTCGTAAACGATGCTCAGCCAGCCCCCTGGGAACACCCGGCATGTCAGCAGGCATCCATGCAAAGATGTCCCAGTTCTCACGGAGTAACTGGATGAGCGCTTCTTCCTATTTAGAGTCGAGTATTGTGGAAATATGAGTCGGAGCAGCACTGGGGTCGGTCGGGTGAATGTGAACCGGTTTCGTCTCACCAGATGACTGGAATGCTGACTCTGCGGCGGGCTTCTTGGCTCGCAATAAATCACTCGGATCTGCATTTTTCTGATATTCTTCCCGCTCCACCACTGTTATCTGAGAATCGGCAATCTTTGAGCCCTTCTAAAAACACTCTTTTGCCTTTTTCTGATTGCCAGTGATGGTGATCACACCCTTGGGGCCAGGCATCTTCAGTTTGAGGTATACATAACATGGTCGAGCCATGAACCGTGCATAAGCTAGCCTGCCCAAGATAGCGTGATAAGCGCTGTGGAAATCCACGACTTCAAATGTTAGCTTCTCTTTACGGAAATGCTTCGAATCGCTGAAAACCACATCTAGAGCTATTTGGCCGAGTGACTCAGCCTTCTTTCCAGGAATGACTCCATGGAAACTCATGTTGCTGGAACTGAGTCTAGACATCGGAATGCCCATTCCTTTTGGCGTCTCCGCATACAATATATTCAATCCACTGCCACCATCCATCAGAACCTTAGTCAGTTGAGTGCCTTCAACGATTGGGTCGACCACCAAAGCTTGCCTCCCAGGGGTGGCTATGTGTGTCGGGTGATCATACTGGTCGAATGTAATGGCGGTCTGAGACCATTTCAGATAACTAGGTGTCGCCGGAGCAACCATATTTACCTCACGGTTGATAACTTTCAATCAACTTTTTCTCTCCACATCAGCAAAAATCATCAGGGTGGAATTGACATGGGGGTACCCTTCATCACTGTCCTCTTTGTCCATAGCCTTGTCTGACTCCTTCTCCTTATCCTTGGACTGTTTTCCTTGAAACTGCTGGATTAAGAGCCGACACTGGCGAGTGGTATGTTTTGGGTAGATGAAGTTACCCTCTTCATCTTTCTTCGTGTGGATGTGACATGGCAGATCCATCACGTCATTTCCTTCCTTATCCTTTACCTTCTTGGGGTTCCAGGATCCTTTGGGCTTCCCTTTGAATTTGCCCTGAGTCACGGCCAGGGCCTCTCCAGGAGCAGCTGGCTCAGCTTTCCGCTTCTGCTTCCGACTGGAGTTTCCTTTTTCCGACTGACTCGGCTTGTACTTGCCACTCCGGAGTCGATCCTCTTCTTCACCATTGGCGTATTTGGTGGCAATCTCCATCATTCGATTCAGGGTCATATCTCCGGTCCAACCAAACTTCAAACTTAACTCTCTGTTCTTAACACCTTCCTTGAGGGCACAGACTGCTTGGTGATCAGATACGTTCTCCACCGTATGATGCAATGTGATGCATCTCTGGATGTAATCTCTCATGGTCTCATTCGACTTTTGCACGCAAACCTTCAGCTCTGACAGTCCTACTGGTCGCTTGCAAGTTCCTTCAAATGTCTTGATGAACACTCGGGCAAGATCTTCCCAAGTGTAAATGCTGCTAGGAGCTAGCTGATTCAACCAGGCCCTGGCCGAACCCTCCAACATGAGTGGTAGGTGTTTCATGGCCACCTCATCATTGCCACCGCCAATCTGCACAGCCACTCGGTAGTCCTCGAGCCAAGTATCGGGCTTGGACTCACCAGTGAACTTACTTACCCCAGTCGCCAACCTGAAGTTGGGAGGGATCACTGCGGCTCTGATGGCTCTGCTAAAACATTCTGGTCCTGAAACATGGACTCGGCTGCTGGTGGGCGCATCTCTGTCGTGGCCTTCTCGATGAGCTCTGTTCCGGCCGACCAAACCTTGCACGATGATGGATCTTGCATCAAAGCCTGGTTCCCTGGGGTCGACCAGAACTCTCCGCCCAACACTGTGCTGATGCCTGTCATCTTGCTGCCGAGGGGCGTAAGAACCACCCCTTGGGGGAGGAGTGGGCACTCGACACCGATCATCGCGATCGAATCGGCCATCATACTGATCACATCAACCCCCACGTCCCTCACGCCGCGGAGGCGATCTTGGGCTATGAGCCGACTTGACTGTATTCGCAGCGACGGATCGACTGTGAATCCTATTGCATGACTGTGACACAGCTGAATTCTGATTTCCTGCAGCCCGGAGCAAATCTCAGATCTGCATCAAGCCTCTGCCAGCCTCCGACTGAGTGGGCTGAATTGACTCGGCTATACGGGCTGTAGCTGCTAGATTCTGAATCGGGGTTCGATATACCTGATTTGGTTGCGGAAAGTGTTGACGTCGACTGGAGTCGGGTACTCGTTGCCGCGCGCATTCGTCGAGTGCTTGCTGGAGGTTCTCCAGTCGAGTGCGCTCAGCCAAGTTGGCCAAACGCGCATCCTCCAAGGCATGAGCCTCGGGGGTTTCTCCTATGATGGGAGTATGCAGAGCATCCACATTTCGGCGGCGAAGATCTTCCCTTTGCAGAGAAGTGAGTGGCTCGGGTTGATATTCCTCGTGGACCTGAGCGGTGCCGCTTCCGCCGTCCGCCCCTTCAGTGCGGGGGAAGCCGGGAGGACTGCGAGGCCCATTGACCATTAGGACCTCCACCGCTGGATCACTGCTGTCGCACTCGGATGCAGTCTCTACGGAGCTAGTCGACAGATCGAACAGGCCGTAGAGATATTCATCGGGCTCGATTGCCGCGACTTGGGTGGTGGCCGATTGGCGAGCCACTGCGTGTCTCACCCGCCGCTAAAGCCTCGACCGACCAGAGCGCTTGCGCTGGCGGGAGACAGGGAGGGAAGACGACACAGGAGTTGACCGATACGGAGCCGACGGTTGCCGCATTAGGACGCCGCGGACACATGCACGAAAGTGCGTCGCCCCGCAGACGGGAAGCGCATCGATGTCGAGTGGAGCCTCCTGGAGCCAAGCGGAGTCGTCGATAACGAACGTGAGCGCGCCGAGACGGATCTCGCTGACCTCGAGCAGAACTCCGCCAGAAACCATGATGAAGGCGATCGGAACAATTGCAACTTCTCCAATAAGTCGCTAAGACACCTGCCCCACGGTGGGCGCCAACTGTCGTGATACTAAGATTGACAGTAGAATAGGGGGTAGGTATGGGGAGGCAAGATCCTAGCTGTGGAGTAGTTGTATACGCAATGGATTTACGAGTTCAGGCCCTTCTCGGAGGAAGTAATAGCCCTACGTCTTGGAGCTCGGAGGCGCTCGACTAGATTATAAGTATACGAGTTACAGGGGTGCGAACCCCTCTGCCAGTGGAGGGGGTGGCTTATATAGTGTCTGCCAGGACCCAGCCAGCCCACGTAGCGGAGGGTTTAAAGTACATTAAGGCCTGGCGTTACAGGTAACGCCTTACATAAAGTGTCATCATGGCCATAAAGACTACTTAATTACAGACCGTTTGGAGACAGAGTGGCTCTTGGACTCCTGGTGGTCGAGTGAATCTTCATGGTCGAGTATCTTCGAGTTCATAGAGTGGAATCCTTCTAGGTCGACTGGAAGGGAGTTTCTTCTAAGGATGTCCTTGGTAAGGGTACCTTGGACAGGTCCATGACCCTACCCTAGGTACATGACTTCATCACCCCCCTCTTGTGGAGATCTATTCGATGTAAACTCTTTTTGTGGTGTGTTTGTCGAGATCCGATGAATTGTGGGTTTATGATCAAGTTTATCTATGAATAATATTTGAACCTTCTCTGAATTCTTTTTTCTATGATTGAGTTATCTTTGCAAGTCTCTTCGAATTATCAGTTTGGTTTGGCCTACTAGATTGATCTTTCTTGCCATGAGAGAAGTGCTTAGCTTTGGGTTCGTCTTGCGATGTCCTTACCCAGTGAAAGAAAGGGTTGTAAGGCACGTATTGTATTGTTGCCATCGAGGATAAAAAGATGGGGTTTATATCATATTGCATGAATTTATCCCTCTACATCATGTCATCTTGCTCAAGGCGTTCCTCTATTCTTATGAACTTAATACTCTAGATCCAGGCAGGAGTCGGTCGATGTGTGGAGTAATAGTAGTAGATGCAGGTAGGAGTCGGTCTACTTGTCACGGACGTGATGCCTATATACATGATCATGCCTAGATAATCTCATAATTATTCGCTTTTCTATCAATTGCTCGACAGTAATTTGTTCACCCACCGTAATACTTATGCTATCTTGAGAGAAGCCTCTAGTGAAACCTATGGCCCCCGGGTCTATCTCTTATCATATAAGTTTCCAATCTAATTTTATTTGCATCTTTACTTTTTTGCATCTATATTATAAAATACCAAAAATATATTTATCTTATCATATTATCTCTATTAGATCTCACTTTCGCAAGTGGCCGTGAAGGGATTGACAACCCCTTTATTGTGTTGGTTGCGAGTTCTTTGTTTGTTTGTGTAGGTGCGTGGGACTTTTGAGGAGCCTCCTACTGGATTGATACCTTGGTTCTCAAAAACTGAGGGAAATACATATGCTACTATTGCTGCATCACCCTTTCCTCTTCAAGGAAAACCAATGCAAGCTCAAGACGTAGCAGGGGCTCAGCCCAGGCCGGGTTGAGGCCGTGCGCATTGAATTCCGGCATCATGGCAATAATGTCGGACCGGCGAGAGTTGTTGCTCAACGGGACCACTCCCGCTGGCAACCCAAACAAGGGCCCTTTGACGGGCTTGCCGGACTTTGCGGCCTTGCCGGCCCTCTCAACCTAGCCGTCGTCCCCCACGTTGAGCTAGAAGAGCCTCAGGCAGAAGTGCGCGTGCCCCATCACCGTGAAGTTGTGCTTCAGGCCTGGGCAGAGCCTCATGATGTCAGCCGGGTTCCTGAAGTCCCAGGCCGGCCTCCCTTTGTTGTGCAGTGGGGCGATCCGGCGATGGAGGAAATCCACCCCAATCATTTCAAGGGTGAGCCCGGCCATGGTAAGGCGGAGGATCCTGGTAGTGGCGACCGAGAGTTTCTTGTCGTTGACGTTGATGTCGCCCCACTCCTTGCGATGGACTGGCGGGATCTGACGAACCCGACAGAACTCTCATGGGTCCTCCTCCATGATCCAGAGCCACTGGCCCCGCCACTCCTCCCATCTCTCCTTCAGGGCGCCCTCCAATAAGCGCCCTTCTCCTGGGTCCTCGGGATCCAAGTGACGCAGCCAGAGATGGCACCCCCTAGCTGGATGCGAGGGTAAAAATAATGGCGGAAGAGTGTCGTGCTAGGGAGAACTCCGGCGAAGCCCTCACAAAGATGGGCAAAGAAAGCCATGCACGCAACGACATTCGGCGTGAAATAAAGAAGGTGGAAGCCGAAGGTGTGCATGATATCATTGAAGAAATTAGAAAAAGGGGGGTAGAGCCCGCATTAGAAGTAATCGACAAAATAGAGATACCGATTGGGGCCGGCCGCGGCGAAATCAGCAGGGATGATGCGTGTGGCGGGATGCCACGTCGTCGCCGTCCCCCACATCGCCGCCCCTTTGCCCTTGTTGGTTTTGGGTGCCATGGCGGCTGGGGGATGCCGAGGGATCAAGAACAATGGAAGGCATGGCGGCGGCGAGCGAAAGCGAGAGCTTGAGGAGGAAGAAGGAAGGGACAACGATTCCGAGATTGGAGAGAGCGCAGAGGGTAAATGAGCAGCGCGCCTGCGGTTATTCCTTTTTATGGGGAAGGCGCGGGCCGCCTCTTTACCATTTACTATGACGTGACGCATGCCTGCGAGGACAGTCCCACGCATGACCCCCACGTCACGAACGGCCCTCCATGTCACACATTCAACGCGGGTCGTGGGGAAGCACAGCGGACAAAGAAGTTACCGCGGTAAAAATCTTCCCTCCTGCCCGCGCACCGTTTTGGGCCTAGCCCAAGAAAGTGTCACGCTTATGTGTGGCCCAGGCCCAGGGGCTCTTGTCGGTGTACAAAAGTAGGGGCTCTCTTCTGTACCCCTTTACTTGTGCACGGGCAGTCAGAGCCGCGCCCGTGGCACACTTAGTAGGGCAGAGGAGGGAAGCCGAAGGTGTAAGACAATCAAAGCAACGCCAAGACCAAAGACACAAAGAGAAAGAGGGCGAGGTAGACTCCCCCGGCAAGGCCCTTGCCGGGGCAGCCTCCGCAGCCCCGACAAGAGCCTTGCCGGGGCAACTTGCCCAAACGCCAGCAGAGCAGGCCACCCTTGAGCCCAAGGGTTCCAACACCGTCAAGCACATTGGAACCAAGGTTTGGGAGGCACCTCCATGGTGGCATGCAGATCTTCATGAAGATCATAAACACACAAGATCAGATGAGGATCCGAAGATGAGATACTCGGCACCACGGGACCTTCGGCAAGATCCTTGCCGGGGACGATCGCGAATGCACGACAATACCCTTGTTGGGACCCCGGCAAGACCCTTGCCGAGGATGTCAGTGGGGCGGCGGCCAGGCCCACATCTGCCAAGACTCCACCACCGTTCCCATGCATCTGCCAGCTAGGCGAGCACCTGCATGGCGACATGCGGCCTCTAGACCGACTCAGCAAGCACCTGTGTGGTGGCATGCAGATCTTCGAGAAGACTCTGCCACCGCACCAGCCCAGCAGCTAGCCAACATGGCACTACGATGCCTCATCAGCTTGGACGCGCGTCAGAGCCAGGTGAGGCAGCGATAGCTGGGACGAGCTTCTTGCCGTCCCCGATAAAGTAAGAAGGGCACATCGGCAGTGCATTAAATGCGTTTGTCTGACGGTGCCAGAGGATAGACTCAGCCACTGTACACCTTTCCACCTCCTGTGTGCCACTGTGGCGACGCGTAGGGGAGGGGGATTCAGATATTTTGTACAAGTCACGCGCCGTAGCTAGTTCAAGAGCTCAAGAACACTCAAATATCCACCAAAGCAGGACTAGGGTATTACGTATCCTCGTGGCCCAAACCTGGGTAAACGATCTTTGTGCTGACTCCTAGACCCGCTCTTTCCACAACCTCACGCCCGCCAGCCGTAGTAGGGATTCCAGTGATCCCATAGGTGTCATTTTCCACCGACAACATCCATGCACGATCACTCATCTTGCCTAGCTACTGGACACACAAGAAATATATATAAATCAACATGTATATATTCATCAATTAATGGAGTTTTTCACTTTTATTACGTCCATGCAACCTGGATGCTAATAGGTAAAGATAGGTCCTAACCCCACCCGAGTGTGCGTAGATTGAGTTCGTTTTCCCATGCGCTGCTCCGGATCCGACTAAAAATTTTCGCAGCACCTCCCCGCTGTTCTCCTGATATACGTCTTGGCAATAAGCAGAGAAGATGTGTACCCGGAGAACAACAGGGAGGCATTGAAGAAATTCTACATCGGATCCAGAGTAGAGCATATGGGAAAATGAACCCAATCTACACATACTCGGGCTGTACATGGATAACGTTGGACAATTCGAAAGAATCATGGTTATAAATATGCCAATGCATGCATATTTATAGATGTAACCCTTTCGAACGGGAGACACATAGTGGTCACACATACTGATGATTGAAGACACCTATAGCTAGCAAGTTTCATCGGCACGAAGACCGGAATAGAGCAAATGAAGGGGGGAGGTGGAGATGTCATTTGTGCTCACGCATGAATGCAGGGGTGGAGCTCGTCGAACACTGGACCCTCACAGCAATGAAAAAACTGCACATTTAAATCGAAAGATGAGTAACATAGAAATATTTTTTTCCATCAACCTAACTAAATATTTACAACAGGATGAGTGGGTTAGGGGGTTCCTCGGCCTCGATTGAACCCTAAATAGAAAGTACCATCGGTGCGAGATACATGTGGCGCTCAGCGTTGAACACTAGATCGACATCCCACAAGTGACGTCGGCGCCCGACGTCTCCACGACAGCAATAGTTCTGGGGGCCGATGATGGCCGAACCTTAGCGAATTTGTCTGGCAGTCTCTGCGATGAGGATTAAAGCCATGTTTTGAAACTTCAAATAACCAAACCGACTTGAGTCAGTTTGGGTGTTTCAAGTTTCAACACTTGGATTTTAATTGTCATTGCAGAGGCTGTAAGACAAATTCGCAAAGTTGTTCGACCGCCATTGACCCCGAGAACTGTTGCTGCGAGACACTAGACGCCAGCATCACTTGTGGGACGTGGATGTAGTGTTCAACACCAACGGCCACATGTATCTCGCACCGACTATACTTGCTATTTAGGTTTCCATCGACGTCGACGAACCCCCTAACCCGTTCGTCCCCGGGCCCCCTTTGGTATGGCGACGCATGGTCGAGGGTCAGCACTCAGACCGGGGGATTCTCGGCATGGGCGTCGGGACCGGCGGGACCCACTGGCTCCACCATCTATCCCCTTGGTGATCGGAGATCCACGACCCTCTTCCTTTTTTCCTTTTTCCTCTTCTTCTACTTATTCTTCTTTTTCTTCAATTTTCTTCTTATTCTATTTATCTAAACCTAAACCTAGCACTAACCTAATCGTACCACTAACCTAAACCTATTAATAACACCTAAACCTAAACACAAATAACAGTAGAAAAAATTAAAAAAATTCACCTTGGCTCCCGCGGTGGTGGAGGAGGCGGCGGGTGCCGTGGCAGTAGGGGCGGGGCGCTGCCGAGGCGGCGGGACGGCCAGCCCGGGTGGGGCGGTGTAGCGACCACGATTCCAATGGACCGAAGTCTCTGTGCTTAAGTGTCATCCCAGGATCGGTAATGCTGACACACATAGTACTCGAGGAATTATAACAGAGTTCAATAAGACACTTATTACATCGAGTCCTCACAAAGAGTATGATTACACAAAATATCATGGCTGAAGGCCATGTAAACTAAATAACTGCGGAAGCTTCAAAGGTAAATGAGTGCATCAACTCCAACGGCATAGCTGAGTGCAAGACAACGACCTACCGCACCTTATTCTTCGTCTGAGTAGTCTGCAACATGAGACATTGCAGCCATGTAGGTCAACACATTGAATATGCTGGCAGAGTTACACTGTAGAGCAATGAATGCAATAACTATATCTAGATGCAATATTTGGCTGGTGGAGGCTCTAAGTTTATGATTTTGCATAAAGCTGGTTTTCCCCTACAACAAAGGAATAAGTTTATTTAACTACTCCCAAGTTGTACCAATATTTGAGAAGGTTCCTCCAACTCAAATCCCAATTAAACAATTATCATCACTAGACCCAATTCAGTTATTTAAAGAGTGATGAGATCAACAATAATATCCAATTCCAGATACTCAAGATGTCCATAACCGGGGACACGACTAACCATGATTAGTTTACACACTCTGCAGAGGTTGCACACTTTTCCCTACAAGACTCGACCGCATCCATGATCGGAAGATCGAGATATATTCTTTCTGAAGCATTAACTCTATACTACGGGTAGACTGGTACACCTACTTTCCCACTACATCTGCTAGTCCACCTCTTCGAGAGCTCATACAACTTACTCAACTATGCCAGAGCCCATAATGGCTTGTGGCTGCACACAGAAGTTTCTAGGCATGAAATATCATATGATCCCTTTGAGCCTGGGTGGCGAACCGAGGAAAAATCACACGGGTACTCCGAGATTTCCCTTAATGGACAAACCCTGGATTCTCCAGGTGCCCCAACCAATCCACCCAGATGTGCATTAAAGTTGCCACCTTAATGTTATCCAAGATTAATAACTCTCATAACTTCTATGTGAATCATGATCCAAACACTGTCCGCGAGCATGGCTAAGCAATAGTAGAGCATAACATATATTCCCAGGGTGAAAAAAAGATATTAGGTTCCTACCCTAAGTACTACAACCAAACCACATGTTCCCAATCCTACTCATGCAAATATTTGAGGGGCAATACTAATGCATAGTAAACACTGGGTATAGAAGAGTATGATCAAAGTGTAACTTGCCTTGCTGACGATCTGCAAACTCCAGAGATTCATAGTAACAAGCTTCGCACTCCGGGTAATCTAGCATAGACAAACAGTAGCATACATAAGCAATCACTCAAACGAAACAAAGAGAAATCGAGAAAGATCCAAATCAAACACGAAACAAGCAACGTCTAAACTAAACAGAAAACAAAACCTAGCAACATTATTATTATGTGGATTAGATCTTAACAGTAGGTACATGTGATTCGATACAAATTGCAAAAAGAAACGACTCAAACGGAGTTACGAAACTCAAGATACAAATGAAACAAGATCGTTTACTAATCTGAACCAAACTCAAATTTAAATTGTCAAAATCATGTTCAAGTTAGTTAACTTGAAAGAAGAGATCGTTACGAAGATTTAGGCGCTGGTTTCATTTAATTTGGACAAATGAGCAAAAAAGTTGCGTTTGTTTTAAGATCAGGGGCTAAATCGTGAGAAAACTATTCACGAATAAGTCCCTGGCCGAAAATAAAACTAAAAAGAAAAAATTACCGAGTGAACGTTCATTAACAAAACTAAACGAACAAAAATAGTTCTCTAGCTGATCTAAACGAACGAATGCCCGTTAGATAAACTAACCTAATAAAAAAAGATCTAACCTAATAAAAAACTAAACCGCGAAAAACCGAAAGCACCGGCCGGTTTTTACCGGTCAACGACGTCGGCGGTGAGATCTGGCAGCGGCGGCGTCGGGCATCGACGAGGCGAGGCGAGGCGGCGGCGGGGCAGCGTGTGGCGGTGGAGCGCTGCAGTGAAAGCATCAGGCGGCAGCGGCAAATTTCGGCGATGGCGACGCAGCTTGGCGGGGCTGCAGAGGCGGCGGGGGTTGACGAGGAGGAGAGGGAGGGGTGGCGGCAGCTTATAAAGGAGGCCCCGGGGGTCTCCGACTTGCGTGAGGGGGCGCGGACGTCGAGGCCGACCCGGACTCCGGCGAGAGTCCGGCTCCCGCACGCAAGGAAGGCGACGGCGGCTCGGATGGGCCGGCTGGGTTTCGGCCCAATCGGTTCGGAACTTTTTTTTAAATAATTTTGCCACAGAAGAAAAATTCTAATAAAATATTAAAAAAATTCTAAAAATTCCAGAAACAATTTTCACCGTCCAAACCTAATATTTAGGAAAAGATGAACATTTTTCTGGACTAAAATGCAATTTTCAAAAATGCAAGTTTTCTCTAATTAAAATAAAATAGCAAATAAAATACAAATAAAATAATAATTTGATTTTAAAATTTGTTCTCCAATATTTCTTTGATGTTGAAGAAGTCATATTATCTTCTCTCAGTTATTTTTATTATTGGAAATAATTGGAGAGGAAAATATTAAAATCAAATTGATCCTCTTTTTTCAAATTTGAAATAAATCCAAATATGAAAATTTAGTGAAACCTCCAACTCTCTCCTTGGGTCCTTGAGTTGCTTAAGATTTCTAGGATCAAAACAAAATGCAAAATAAAATATGATATGCATATGATGATCTACGTATAACATCCAAAATTGAAAATTGGGATGTTACAAACCTACCCCCCTTAAGATGAATCTCGCCCTCGAGATTCGAGTTGGTTAGCAAAAAGCTTTGGGTGGTCCTTGCGGAGATGTTCTTCTCGCTCCCAGGTGGCTTCCTACTCGGTATGGTGGCTCCACTGAACTTTGCAAAACTTGATAACCTTGCTGCGAGTAACACTCCTGGAAAACTCAAGAATCATGACTGGCTTCTCTTCATAAGTCAGATCACTGTCCAACTAAATTGCTTCTAGTGGCACTGTATCTCTCAAAGGAATGTCGTCCATCTTAGTGTGGCACTTCTTCAACTGGGAAACGTGAAACACATGATGAACTATTGACAATCCTTCGGGCAATTCCAACATGTACGCAACTTCTCCCATGCGTTCCAAAACTCTATATGGTCCCACAAAACATGGTGCTAGCTTTCCCTTGACTCCAAAATGTTTAACTCCTCAAAGCGGGGACACACGAAGATATGCTCTGTCTCCGACTTCGTAAGCTACCTCCTTGCGTTTAGTATCCGCATAACTCTTTTGCCTGGATTGGGCTACCTTGGGTTGGTCTCGAATTAACTGAACCTTCTTAGACTCTCCGATTAAGTCTGGTCTGAACAACTGTCGATCTCCAACTTCATCCCATGATAACGGTGTCCGACACCTCCTTCCGTACAAAGCTTCGAAAGGGGCCATCTTCAAACTGGCTTGATAACTGTTGTTATAGGAGAACTCTGCATAGGGTAAATTGTCGTCCCAACTAGATCCATAATCTAGCGCGCAAGCTCTCAGCATGTCCTCCAGAATCTGATTGACTCTCTTGATCTGTCCATCTGTCTGTGGATGAAAGGCCGTGCTGAATTCTAGCCTGGTACCCAAAGTTTCATGCAACTAATTCCAAAACTTTGAAGTAAACTGTGTTCCTCTATCTAATACAATGGTCGAAACTCCATGCAGACATACGATCCTCGTCATGTATATCTTCGCCAACTTAGCACTCGTATAAGTTGTCTTCACATGGATGAAATGGGCTACTTTCGTCAAGCGATCAACTACAACCCAGATAGAGTCATAGCCTGAACGAGTCCTGGGTAATCCAGTGAAAAATCCATGCCAAGTTTATCCACTTCCATTCGGGTATCGGCAATGGCTGTAGCAATCCTGTTGGCTTCTGATGCTCTACCTTGATGTAACACCCACGATGCAGCTATATCTCCCATGTGTCGAGGCACGACTTAGAGGCATAACCGCATGGTGGTTTTGTCGCAAGAAGGGTCATCTTCACACAATCCCAAGTAATGAACAAGAATGGGATAAAGAGTTGGCTTACAGTGACCACTTCACACAATGAACAAATAATTCATACATCATGCAAAGAACACACATAGTCCGACTACGGACGAAGCCGAAAGAAAAGAAGATAACCCAACTGCTAGATCCCCGATCGTCCCAACTGGCCTCCACTACTGATCAACATGAAACGAAACATAGCAGCAACCAAGATCTTCGTTGAGCTCCCAACTAAGTTTGGTTGCATCACCTGCACTGGTATCATCGGCACCTGCAACTATTGTGATAGTATCTGGTGAGTCACGAGGACTCTGCAATCTCAAAACCCGCAAGATCAAGACTATTTAAGCTTATGGATAGGAAGTGGTAATGAGGAGAGTTGCAGCAAGCACTAAGAAATATGGTGGCTAAAATACGCAAATAAGGGCGAGAAGAGAAGCAACTGAACGGTCGAGAAGCTAGAAGTGATCAATAAGTGATCCTGAAACTACTTACACACAATCAAAGAGACCATCACGGCTATACACGCGGTTGATGCATTTTAATTAAGTCAAGTGTCAAGTTCTCTACAACCAGACATTAACAAATTCCCATCTGCCACATAACTGCAGGCACGACTTTCAAAAGTTTATACCCTACAGGGGTGTCCCAACTTAGCCCATCACAAGCTCTCACGATCAACGAAGGATATTCCTTCTCCCGGAAAGACCCGATCAGTCTCGGAATCCCGGTTACAAGACATTTCAACAATGGTAAAACAAGACCAGCAAGACCGCCCGATGTGCCGACAAATCCCGATAGGAGTCGCACGTATATCATTGTTAGGGCACACCGGATGGACAAGACGTCGGGTTGGCATAGACCCTGGTTGCCCAGGGGGCGCCGGACATCGCCCAGGTTGGACCAACACTCAGAGGAGCACTAGCCCCGGGGGGTAAATAAAGATGACCCTCAGGCTCCGGAAACCAAAGGGAAAAAGGCTTAGGTTGTTAGGAAAATGTAAAACCAAGGTTGGGTCTTGCTGGAGGAGTTTTATTCAAAGCAAACTATCAAGGGGTTCCCATAAAACCGACCGCGTAAGGAACACAAAATCAAGGAACATAACACCGCTATGACGGAAACTAAGGTGGCAAGAGTGGAACAAAACACCAGGCATAAGGCCGAGCCTTCCACCCTTTACCAAGTATATAGATGCATTAATTAAATAAGAGATATTGTGATATCCCAACATAAACATGTTCCAACATGGAGCAATCTTCAACTTCACCTGCAACTAACAACGCTATATGAGGGGCTGAGCAAAAGCGGTAACATAGCCAAACAACAGTTTGATAGGAAAGGTGGGTTAGAGGCTTGACATGGCAATATGGGAGGCATGGTAAACAAGTGATAGGTAGCACATCATAGGGATAGAATGAAGCAACTAGGAAGCAAAGATAGAAGTGATATCGAGGGTAATGGTCATCTTGCCTGAGATTCTGCTAGGAAGAAGACCGAATCCATGAAGTAGACGAACCAACATAGTTGAATGGATCCTCACAATCGCAATGTTACCGGAACTAAGAAGCAACACCAGAAAGAAGCAAACAACATGGTAAATGCACAAGCATAAACATGCCATGATGCACATTCGAGTATGATGCATGTCCGGTTTAAATATGCATGGCATGGCAAAGTGCAACAAACAACACTACAAATTCAGTGGAGCTCAATATGCAACGAGTTGCATATTGCCGAAACTCCACATCAATTATTTAGTTCTCTCTCGATTATGTACCAAACAATATTAAATGTTATTAAACATGGCAAGCGGTGAGGCATAATAAAACTACCTATCTAGGCAAGTTTAAATGAGGCCGGAACAACAAACAACAAGTCCAGAAAATCATCATGTCCATATTTCGAATTTGGTACTGTTCTGCCCTAAAACATATTTTAATGTTGTTAAACAGTAAATCAAAGTGCACCATGTTAATCTATGCATTATTCCACCCCATTTTCATATAAAGTTTATTTAAAATGGAGCTACGGTTATTTAGTTATGAAATAAACCATTTTAGCATGTCATTATGCAAAACAAATGCAAAAAACAACTTAAACATTTTAAACATGGATGAGAGTTGCAAAATATGGAACTAGATGAAATTCTAAGCACTTTTCATATATAAATTGTTTTAAACCGATGCATGGATAATGAGCTATTGTATGCATGAAGTTCAGGGGGTTTTCTGCAAATATGTAATTCTCTAGAATTAGACAAATTCGCAGAACTGAAAAAACAGTACACCGGCCGAAACTAGGGACCAACAGAAGGGGGAAAAAGGAGGCGTTGGGGGAGCTGTTCACGTTGGGCCAAGGAACTGGGCCGACTTGGAGGAGGGGTCCCAAGAGGGCGCGAGGCTGGACGGGGCCGGTTGGGGCGCGCTGGGCCTTGGTCAACGCGGGGTTGTGGTCGACACGGAGACGCGAGTGAGGCAGCGAGCACTGCTCAACCTGAAGCAGGGGACGGAGGGGAAGCAGGGGCGTGGGACTACGATGGCGCTGGTGGCCTCTGGTGGGGCAACACGATGACCTGGAAGCTGGGACGCAGGGCCTTGTCAGATCTGATGGAGACAACGATAAACAGAGCAGGGCGGCGCGAGAGAGGTCGTCGAGCATGTTCGACTTCGAACGAGTGGGCGAAGCAGGGGACTTAGCGAGGAGCGGGTGTCCTAACAGTGGGAACGGGGCGGCGGCTTGGTCGTCGGCGCGGACGACGAGGCATCTGATTCGGTGGGGTTCAAGTCGATAGGGTCGACGGGGAAGCACGAGTGTCCATGGCCGGGGTTGGAGCTCCTGTGCGAAGAAAACACGAGGAAGCGATGGAGCTTAGAGAAAAGGGAAGGAAGAGAAGGGGTACAGGGAGGAAGGAGGTGGTACGAGCCTGCGGGAGGTGGTCGCCAGCGGTGAGGTTCGCCGGAGCTGCATTTCACGAGGAAGAGGAGCGCTCGGGCGCTGCGGCTTCCAGGAAGATGGCGGGGCGGCGGAGGAGATGCTCGGGACCCTCCTGGTCCAGATAGAGCAACGAAGGACTCGGGTTGTAGCCATGGCGATGCAGCACGAGGACGGCAGCGTCAAAGCCTTGTCCATGGCGGCAGAGAGGGAGCAGAGAGATTAGGGAGGTGGAAGAAAGGACGGAGGAAAGGAGAAGGGCGGCGAGGGCTGGCCTTGTCGCGGTGGTCTCATTGCTGACGGCTCGCCGGCGAGTCGAGCGCGGTCGAGGGCGACGAGGTCGAGGTCCGGAGCAGGGCGCCGGTGTCAAGGGGATCGAGGAGCTCCTCTCCTATGCGAGCTGAGCGCCTGGTGGATCAAGGAAGAGGGCTCGAGCATGAGCAGGGGATCGAGCCACCAAGGGGAAGCACTACTGCAGGCTGGATGGATGGATTTGATAGGGGGATTCCAAGGAGGGTGGCGGCTGCTGGTTGGATTGGATCGGGCAAGATCCCGATGTAGACAGTGAGTGGGTGGCGGCGCCGGGCACAGAATGGAAGGGACAGATTTCCTAGGTTTTAGGGTTAGGTGGGTATATAAAGCCATGGGATTACGCTATGGGCTATCTCGTCCCTCCGATCGTAATCGAATGGACAGAAAAATAGGCTAGGGAGTCCAAATAAGAAAACGGAGATGTTTTATATATGTTTGGGGATGATCCGGACCCATCAGTGATGACTGGGCGGGTCGGGTTTGGGAAAGGTTTTGAACGCGCGCGAGGGTTTGACAAAAGTGTAGAGAGGGTCAAACGGTCAGACAAGAGGGAATCGAATACCCGGTTAGACTCGGATCGGTCAATGAAGGCAAGGGGGGAACGCGGCAACTACGAATGGATGCAAGCTTTAAGAAAACAATGCCGATGCAATGCGCGTGATGCTATGAGCTGAGCTGCATGACACGAAAAAAATGCAAAACAAAAGACAAAAACCCAACCACGAAGGAAATATCACAACACATAGCTGGAAATGGCAAGAGTTGGGGTTACAGTTATGGAAAGTTACATCTGGGGTGTTACAACACTCCACCACTACAAGAGGATATCGCCCCGAGAT
Source organism: Triticum aestivum (assembly GCF_018294505.1). Classification (NCBI taxonomy): domain Eukaryota; kingdom Viridiplantae; phylum Streptophyta; class Magnoliopsida; order Poales; family Poaceae; genus Triticum; species Triticum aestivum. Next base: position 401,664,022 of record NC_057813.1, on the reverse strand, counting down.
CTAAGGATGGCACCGGAGAGAAACGGAAGAAGAAGAGAAGAGGTAAAACTGAGTTGCTTCTTCGACCAATGAGTGAAACCAAAGAACCTTGAGAGGTTTATAAGTAGAAAGAGAGAACACAACGGAGTTGAACACAATTGAGAGCACCGCGGTAGAAAATAGAAACAAGGAACACCATTTGAACCTTGGAGGTTGCAAAGCTATGAATGACGAGTACAATGGACAAGAAGGAATTGGAACCACTCTGGTTGAAACAAGATAAACAAGGAACAGGGAAGAACAAATTCGGACATCACTCTGGTTGAAAAGAGATCCAAGACTTGATAAGATGAAAAGAACACGATCCCCAATTCGAGATGATGAGTGAAGAGAGCAACATCACAATGCCTTCGGAAGAAAGAATAGAAGATAGATCATTGGAATAATAGAATGGAGAAGAAAATGCCAACTTTTGCCATAAATGAGCTTGGAAAGCACCCTTCCAAGAAGGTTATGACAGAGTTGTTGGAAAACCAACAATGAAACGAATAAGCTTGTAGTGGGCTTATGGAAAACTTCTCAAAATTGAGGCAAAATTCTGCCACTACGGAAACAAATAATATAATTGACAACACCAACGAGATGAAAAACTTCTTCCACCAAGATCATAGAGAGATAACTTGGACCATTGATAATCATCACAATAGCAACATTCCTTAGGGAAGGCTTTAGGTGAAATATGACACAAGATAACTCCAACGAAGAGATTAATGGATTTAAAATAAATCATTCTTGACAACATGTGAATTGCGAAACATGAATGGAAATTGTCAAGAATGATATAACACCACCTCAAAACATAAGGTAGAAGGAATTGCACTTTGGAATGCAAGATGAAGAATACTTGAGCTTTTCCAAGAACAATCTTGAAGAACACTTCGAGAATGAGTTAAATCTTTAGCGAACCACCATATAGAGACTGCATGAAGAACCTCAGTAATGAAAGAATGATCAAATGAAAGGAAAGTTGAAAACACAAGGTGAAGCCTTGCGATGATTTAGATGGAGCTTCACGACGAGATAACACGAAAAACTTGGAACTCCGAAAAAGAAAAGATGAAGCATCTCGAACAAAGAAATGTGACATGATGAACAACTCTAGAAAGAAGAAACTAGATGACTTGGATGAAACAATAATAAGAATTACGTTATGCGTATCCTTCACCAATTTAAATTGATGACAAGCAACGGATTTGGCATACTACTTATTCTCATGAAAAATGATTAAAGATTGAGATATAGCCCAAACTTGAGTAAGGTCTTCAACAACCATCAGTAGGATTGAAACAATGAAATAATGGATGAATTGATACGATAACGAAGGAAGAGAAATCTTGAACGAACCACCGTAAGAATTGAAAATGAATGTTGCAAAGGCACAATTCACCAAGAATAATTAGAAAATGAATAAAGATACTTGACATAATTTAGATACAAGATAACAAAGAGATCATGAACTAATTAGAGGGTATTTGAATGATGCACCGGTAAGATTTGGAGAACGAGAACTAAAAGATGGAATGAATAATTCTGAGATGATGGGCTCCGAAGAATCAAACTGAAAGGACTCCTGAATTGCTCTAGATGGGTGAAAATAATTCTCATAATCGAAAACAATTATGAGAGGATGACATCAATCTAGAACCATGAATTTTGAAGAGAATGGAGCAAGACTTAAGAGAAATCCTTCTTCGGTCTTCAAATGTTGAGAATGAAGATGAGAACCACCCTGAATTGTTGAGGCACTCCGGAAGGATTGAAAGATGAAAGGTTGAGCCAAAGATGAAAAGAATTTGAAAGCGACCTTGGAGAAGGCATGTGACTGATGAAAATTCATTCTTAAGTCAATCTTTGAAATGAATTTGAGAATAGCTCCAGGAAAATTAGAAGAGTCAGGTAAGATCCTAGAAAAAGACCAGTGGGTTAGGGCCCACTAAAAAGATACACCGTTGAAACGATTGATTGAAAGGGGGGATTGCACCGGTTGAATTAAATGACTTGAATGAGATAATAATCTCGAAATAGCTTGAATGGATTGATAATGCAGACACAAATCTTCTAAGATATCCTCGGCACTTCGGATATGAAGAGAGAGGTGGGAAATTAAGAGGTGCACCGGCATGGGAAAACATTTGAAACGGGGAAAGGATATGCTTGACAAAGCTTAAATTGGATCCACCGGAGAAGAAAAGAGAACGAAGAATGATAACTTGAAGCTCCGTTAGTATCTTCCTGAGAATCACTGGATAAGAGCATTGACGGAAATGAATGGAGAGACATCCCATCAATAAAAGGATACTTGATTAATAAATCTGAGTCCTTGAAGAAAAAATGTGTGGGAGGGCGGGAAAACAAAGGCAACTTGGGCAGATGGAATGGATAGTATCAGCCTGGAGAGAAGCACGCCTGTTGGAAAAGAATTAACATGACAACCTCAATGATCAAGAAGGATTAGCACTCCCATAGAAATATGAGAATACCATTTAGGGAAGGTATGGATCAACACTTGACATCGAAGGAACTCGAATACCACAAATAAAACAAAACAAAGGATTTGGCTTGCAGAATAAGCCGGAAACAAACATATGATAGAGATTTTGTCCAAAGTTTTCGTGGTGGGGCCCACACGGGCTCGATCGTACAACACCATCATGTACAAGGCAGTGTACATGACATACGAAGCGTCCCCGAGTCAGCATAGCCAATGACTCCTTAAGACACAACGAGACCATCGTAAAAACGACCATGGATAGGCGGACCACTGGACGTCGAACCCCAATCTCATATCATGCATCTGTTGGAAAAAAAAGAAGAGCTACTTGAATTCCCACCTATAAAACTCCCAAAACTTTCTGGTTATGCATTCTGGTGTTGGGGATACAGGGGAAGCAATAAATATCTCACCCAAACTAACAATCCCTACATCCAGCTGTATCCATTCGTCAACACATAACCAAGAAAACTGAAATCGTGTACCTCAACCTTTGAAAAGCATCCGTTATACTAGCTATGGCAATACTCCCAAACTCCCACCCCAGTACTGGGTGGCGTCGAGGTTATCTTACCACTAGCTACATAAAAGATATTTTCAATGTCGGCAAAACTCAGGTATTCCAGAACTGCAACAATAAAATAGTGACGATAACACCTCGAAGCTCAACTCGCCGGGACATTGCCACAACCCCTAAATGTCAGGAGGCACCAAGAACAATGTTCTCGTCACAAGAATATCAGAACGATCCCAAGATACACGCATGATCCTAAATTTTTTTAGTGAAAATTGAGGAGAGGAAAGACAAAACATCTACGTCGGGAGGCCTCACCAGAGCATCGAAGGGACTGAGGAGTAAAAAGAATCCTACTCTCCGATATATATAATCCTAAGACTCAAAACATTTTTGTTCTAGACTCAACAATGTCAGCAATTCGATCAAGCAGGGGCTCCTAAGTCGGGGATGGCTCTGATTACCAACTTGTAACACCCACGATGCGGCTATATCTGCCACGTGTCGAGGAACGACTTAGAGGCATAACCGAATGGTGGTTTTGTTGCAAGAATGGTCATCTTCACACAATCCCATGTAATGAACAAGAATGGGATAAAGAGTTGGCTTACAATCGCCACTTCACACAATGAACATATAATTCATACATCATGCATAGCACACACATAGTCCGACTACGGACGAAGCCGAAAGAAAAGAAGATAACCCAACTGCTAGATCCCCGATCGTCCCAAATGGGCTCCACTACTGATCAACATGAAACGAAACATAGCAACGACCAAGATCTTTGTTGAGTTCCCAACTGAGCTCGGTTGCATCACCTACACTAGTATCATCGGCACCTGCAACTATTGTGATAGTATCTGGTGAGTCACGAGGACTCGGCTGGCTAACATACACAAATAAGAGCGAGAAGAGAAGCAACGAAATGGTCGAGAAGCTAGAAGTGATCCATAAGTGATCCTGAAACTACTTACGCACAATCATAACACAAAGATCGTGTTCACTTCCCGGACTTTGCCGAAAAGATACCATCACGGCTACACACGCGGTTGATGCATTTTAATTAAGTCAAGTGTCAATTTCTCTACAACCGGGCATTAACAAATTCCCATCTGCCACATAACTGCGGGCATGGCTTTCCAAAGTTTATACCCTGCAGAGGTGTCCCAACTTAGCCCATCACAAGCTCTCATGATCAGCGAAGGATATTCCTTCTCCTGGAAAGACCCAATCAGTCTCTGAATCCCGGTTACAAGACATTTCGACAATGGTAAAACAAGACCAGCAAGACCGCCCGATGTGCCGACAAATCCCGATAGGATTCGCACGTATCTCATTCTCAGGGCACACCGGATGGCAAGACGTCGGGCTGGCATATACCCTGGTTGCCCAGGGGGCGCCGGACATCACCCAAGTTGGACCAACACTCGGAGGAGCACTGGCCCGGGGGAGTAAATAAAGATGACCCTCGGGCTCCGGAAACCCAAGGAAAAAGGCTTAGGTTGTTAGGCAAATGTGAAACCAAGGTTGGGCCTTGCTGGAGGAGTTTTATTCAAAGCGAACTGTCAAGGGGTTCCCATAAACCCGACCACGTAAGGAACGCAAAATCAAGGAATATAACACCGGTATGACAGAAACTAAGGCGGCAAGAGTGGAACAAAACACCAGGCATAAGGCCGAGCCTTCCACCCTTTACTAAGTATATAGATGCATTAATTAAATAAGAGATATTATGATATCCCAACATAAACATGTTCCAACATGGAGAAATCTTCAACTTCACCTGGAACTAACAATGCTATACGAGGGGCTGAGCAAAAGCGGTAACATAGCCAAACAACGGTTTGATAGGAAAGGTGGGTTAGAGGCTTGACATGGAAATATGGGAGGCATGGTAAACAAGTGATAGGTAGCGCAACATAGCGATAGAACGAAGCAACTAGGAAGCAAAGATAGAAGTGATATCGAGGGTAATTGTCATCTTGCCTGAGATTCTGCTAGGAAGAAGACCGAATCCATGAAGTAGACGAACCAACATAGTCGAACGGATCCTCACAATCGCAACATTACCGGAACTAAGAAGCAACACCGGAAATAAGCAAACAAAATGGCAAATGCGCAAGCATAAACATGGCATGATGCACATTCGAGTATGATGCATGTCCAGTTTAAATATGCATGGCATGGCAAAGTGCAACAAACAACACTACAAATTCAGTGGAGCTCAATATGCAACAAGTTGCATATTGCCGAAACTCCACATCAATTATTTAGTTCTCTCTCGGCTATGTACCCAACAATATTAAATGTTATTAAACATTCCAAGGGGTGAAGCATAATAAAACTACTTATCTAGGCAAGTTTAAATTAGGCCGGGACAACAAACAACAATTCCGGAAAATCCTGATGTCCATATTTCGAATTTTGTACTGTTCTGCCCTAAAACATAGTTTAATGTTGTTAAACAGTAAAACAAAGTGCACCATGTTAATCTATGCATTATTCCACCCCATTTCATATAAATTTTATTTAAAATGGAGCTACGGTTATTTAGTTATGAAATAAACCATTTTAGCATGTCATTATGCAAAACAAATGCAAACAACAACTTAAACATTTTAAACATGGATGAGAGTTGGAAAATATGAAAGTAGATGAAATTTTAAGCACTTTTAATATATAAATTGTTTTAAAACGATGCATGGATAATGAGTTATTGTATGCATGAAGTTCAGGGGGTTTTCTGCAAATATGTAATTCTCTAGAATTAGACAAATTCACAGAACTGAAAAAAATAGTACAGATGCCGAAACTAGGGCCCAACAGAAGGAAAAAAACGAACTGGGCCGGCTTGGAGGAGGGGGCCCAAGAGGACGCGAGGCTGGAGGAGGCCGGTTGGGGTGCGTTGGGGCTTGGTCAACGCGGGGTTGTGGTCGATGCAGAGACGCGAGCGAGGCAGCGAGCTCTGTTCGACCTGAAGCAGGGGACAAAGGGGAAGCAGAGGCGTGGGACTGCGATGGCGCTTGTGGCCTCTAGTGAGAAAGGCGACGACCTGGAAGCTGGGACGCAGGGCCTCATCGGATCTGATGGAGACGGCGACGAACAGAGTAGGGTGGCGCGAGAGGGGCCGTCGAGCGCATTCGACTTCGAACGATCGGGCGAAGTAGGGGACTTGGCAAGGAGCGGGAAGCGGACAGCGGGAACGGGGCGGCGGCTTGGTCGTCGACACAGACAACGAGGCATCTGATTCGGCGGGGTTCAAGTCGGCAGGGTCGAAGGGGAAGCACGAGTGTCCATGGCCGGGGTTGGATCTCCTATGCGAAGAAAACATGAGGAAGCGATGGCGCTTAGAGAAAAGGGAAGGAAGAGAAGGGGTGCAGGGAGCAAGGAGGCGGTACGGGCCTGCGGGAGGTGGTCGCCGGCGGTGAGGTTCGCCGGAGCTGTGGTTCATGGGGAGGAGGAGCGCTCGAGCGCTGCGGCTTCCAGGAAGATGGTGGGGCGGCGGAGGAGATGCTTGGGACCCTCCTGGTCCAGATCGAGCGAGGAAGGTCTTAGGTTGTAGCCATGGTGATGCGGCACGAGGACGGCGGCGTCGAAGCCCTGTCCATGGCGGCAAAGAGGGAGCAGAGAGATTAGGGAGGTGGAAGAAAGGATGGAGGAAAGGAAAAGGGCGGCGAGGGCTGGCCTTGTCGCGGTGGTCTCCATGGCTGACGGCTCGCCGGTGAGTCAAGCGGGGTCGAGGGCGACGAGGTCGAGGTCCGGAGCTGGGCGCCGGGGTCAAGGGGATCGAGGAGCTCCTCTCCTGTGCGAGCTGGACGCCTGGTGGATCAAGGCAGAGGGATCGAGCATGAGCAGGGGATCGAGCCACCGAGGGGAGGCACTGCGGCGGGTTGGATGGATGGATTTGATCGGTGAGATTCCACGGATGGTGGCGGCTGCTGGTTAGATTGGATCGGGCAAGATCCTGATGTAGATGGTGAGTGGGTGGCAGCTGCGGGCACGGAATGGATGGGACAGATTTCCTAGGTTTTAGGGTTAGGTGTGTATATAAGGCTGCTACCAATGCATGGGTGCTTACATGAAGTATTAATCACATTAAATAGCTTAGCAAGTATACTCCCCAATGCATAGGTGTTTAGCTTATGCTTGCTAAGCTTGCTTCATTTAATGATTTAGCAACTAGAGCCCTTCATGTATTGGTGGGCTTTCTTCCTTTAAATATTTTGCCTAGGTTCACGCGCTTAGCATTGTTTCTTCCTGGGGTCACCACACTCATCTCTCTCCTCTTAACTAACTTGCCACATCAGTTTTTTTGCCTACGTGAAAGGCTTAGCACCTGTACAAGGTGGAGCACTGGGAGGGGCCTAAATTCGTGGGATTAGGCAAGGGGCTATCTCGTCCCTCCGATCGTAATCGGACAGATGGAAAAATAGGCTAGGGAGTCCAAATAAGAAAACAGAGATGTTTTATAGATGTTTGGGGATGATCCGGACCCATCGGTGATGACTGAGCGGGTCGGCATCGGGAAAGGTTTTGGACGCGCATGAGGGTTTGAGAAAAGTGTAGAGAGGGTCAAACGGTCAGAAAAGAGGGAAACGAAAACCCGGTTAGACTCGGATTGGTTAACGAAGGCAAGGGGGGAATGCGGCAACAATGAACAGATGCAAGCTTTAAGGAAACAATGCCGATGCAATGCGCGTGATGCTATGAGCTGACATGCATGACACGAACAAAATGTAAAACAGAAGAGAAAAACCCAACCACAAAGGAAATATCACAACACATAGCCGGAAATGGCAAGAGTTGGAGTTACAATTATGGAAAGTTAGATCCGGGGTGTTACACTTGACTCTCTGACATACATCACATACTGCTACATACTCTACAATATCCTTGTTCATTCCCATCCACCAAAAACTTTCCTTCAAATCCAGATACATCTTGGTGTTGCCTGGGTGAATCGAGTAAGGCAAATCATGAGCCTCCTGAAGAATCAACTTCCTGATCTCAGGGTCATTAGGCACATAGATACGATCCTCAAACCATAACGTGTCTTGCTCATCCTAACGAAATCCTATAGAGTTTCCTTTACTCATCCTTTCCTTTATCTTAGTAATCTCCTTGTCCGTCTTCTGGGCTTCTCTGATCTTACCCAACAAAGTGGACTGAATTTCCAATGCTGCAACATAACCTCTCGGAACTATCTCCAAGCATAGCTCTCGAAGGTCGTCTGCTAACTCCTTAGGTAATCCTCCGGTTATGAGCGTGTTAACATAACTCTTGCGGCTCAACGCATCTGCTACAACATTGGCCTTTCCTGGATGATAATGCAATCCCATGTCATAGTCCTTTATGAGTTCCAACCATGTCCTTTTCCTGAGGTTCAATTCCTTTTGCGTGAAGATGTATTTCAAACTCTTATGATCCGTGTATACATCACAATGGTTCCCGATGAGAAAATGTCTCCATGTCTTGAGCGCATGCACTACAGCTGCTAACTCCAAATCACGCGTAGCATAATTCAACTCATGAGGTCGAAGCTGTCGTGAGGCATATGAAACAACCCTTCCTTCCTGCATAAGCACTCCTCCAAGTTCTCGATGTGAAGCGTCGCAATACACTTGGAAATCCTTGCGCTGGTCTGGGAGAATCAGCACTGGGGCTGTAACCAAACATTTCTTCAACTCCTAATAACTGGCCTCACAATCCTGAGTCCATTTAAACTTGGTGTCCTTCTTCAATAACTCCATCATGGGCTTCACAATCTTGGAAAAATTCTCAATAAATCTCCGGTAATAACTTGTGAGTCCAAGAAAACTTCTGATCTCTCCCACTGAGGTGGGTGCCAATCATTTAGTGAAAGAAGCAAACTTGGTAAGGTCTACTGCTATTCCTTCTCCGGATATAACATGTCCAAGAAATCCAACTTCAACCAAAATTCACATTTGGTGAACTTGGCATACAACTGATGTTCCCTGAGTTTCTTGAGAACCAACCGCAAATGTTCCTTATGCTCCTCTTCATTTTTCGAGTAGACCAATATGTCATCAATGAACACCACGACGAACTTATCGAAAAACTCCATGAACACCTTGTTCATCATACTCATGAAATAAGCAGGGGCGTTAGTCAAACCAAATGACATAAATATACTCATATAGCCCATACCTCATAGTAAAAGTTATCTTAGGTATATCTTGCTCTTGGATCTTCAACTGGTGATATCCTGATCGAAGAACGATCTTGGGGAAAACTTTAGCTCCTTGCAACTGGTCAAAAAAATCATTAATCATCAGCAGAGGGTATTTGTTCTTGACCATTACCTTGTTCAGCGAATGATAATCAACAACCATCCTAAAAGATCCATCCTTCTTCTCCACTAGAAGCACTGGGGCTCCCCAAGGTGATGAACTTGGTCGAATCTAACCTTTCTCCAGTAACTCCTTTATCCATTTCTTAATTTCCTCCAGATCATTTGCGGGCATCTGATACGGTCTCTTTGATATTGGTCTAGTCCCTGGCAATAACTCAATCAAAAACTCAATGTCTTGATCCAGTGGCATGCCTGGTAACTCCTCCAGAAATACGTCGGGATAATCTTTCACCACTTGTACTTCCTCCTGAACAACTCCTGATATGGAATTCACCTGAGTCCACCTCGGCGCATGCCTGGATACATACTTGATCCTTGCTACGTCTTGAGCTTGCATTGGTTTTCCTCGAAGAGGAGAGGGTGATGCAGCAAGTGTAGCGTAAGTATTTCCCTCAGTTTTGAGAACCAATGTATCAATCCAGTAGGAGGCTCCTCAAAAGTCCCACGCACCTACAAAAACAAACTGAGAACTCGCAACCAACGCAATAAAGGGGTTGTCAATCCCTTCACGGCCACTTGCGAAAGTGATATCTAATAAAGATAGTATGATAAGATAAATATATTTTTGGTATTTTATAATATAGATGCAAAAAGTAAAGAGGCAAAATAAAGGTAGACTGAAAGCAAATATGATAAGAGATAGACCTTGGGCCGTAGGTTTCACTAGTGGCTTCTCTCAAGATAGCATAAGTATTACGGTGGGTGAACAAATTACTGTCGAGCAATTGATAGAAAAGCGCATAGTTATGAGATTATCTAGGTATGATCATGTTTATAGGCATCACGTCCATAACAAGTAGACCGACTCCTGCGTGCATCTACTACTATTACTCCACACATCGACCGACTCCTGCCTGCATCTAGAGTATTAAGTTCATAAGAATAGAGTAACACATTAAGCAAGATGACATGATGTAGAGGGATAAACACATGCAATATGATATAAACCCCATCTTTTTATCCTCGATGGCAACAATACAATACGTGCCTTGCAACCCTTTCTGTCACTGGGAAAGGACACCGCAAGATTGAACCCAAAGCTAAGCACTTCTCCCATGGCAAGAAAGACCAATCTAGTAGGCCAAACCAAACTGATAATTCGAAGAGACTTGCAAAGATAACTCAATCATACATAAAAAAATCAGAGAAGATTCAAATATTATTCATAGATAAACTTGATCATAAACCCACAATTCATCGAATCTCGACAAACACGCCGCAAAAAGAGTTTACATCGAATAGATATCCACAAGAGAGGGGGAGAACATTGTATTGAGATCCAAAAAGAGAGAAGAAGCCATCTAGCTAATAACTATGGACCCGTAGGTCTGTGGTAAACTACTCACAACTCATCGGAGGGGCAAGGATGTTGATGTAGAAGCCCTCCGTGGTTGATTCCCCCTCCGGAAGAGTGTCAGCGAAGGCTCCAAGATGGGATCTCGTGGATACAGAAGTTTACGACGGTGGAAATTGTGTTTCGTGGTGCTCCTGGATATTTTCGGGGTACGTAGGTATATATAGGAGGAAGAAGTACGTCGGTGGCCGCCCGAGGGGCCTACGAGACAGGGGGGCGCGCCCTACAGGGGGGGCGCGGCCCCCTATCTCGTGGGCCCCCCGGAAGCTTCTTGACTTGCACTCCAAGCTCTTCGGATCACGTTTGTTCCAAAAATCACGCTCCCGAAGGTTTCATTCCGTTTGGACTCCGTTTGATATTCCTTTTCTTCGAAATACTGAAATAGGCAAAAAAAACAGGAATACGGGCTGGGCCTCCGGTTAGTAGGTTACTCCCGAAAATGATATAAATGTGTAAAATAAAGCCCATAAACATCCAAAAGGGGTAATAATAGCATGGAACAAAAAAAAGTTATAGATACGTTGGAGACGTATCAAGCATCCCCAAGCTTAATTCCTGCTCGTCCTCGAGTAGGTAAATGGTAAAAAGAGAATTTTTAATGTGGAATGCTACCTAGCATAATTCCTAATGTAATTTTCTTTATTGTGGCATGAATGTTCAGATCCGAATGAATACGAAATAAAAGTTCATATTGACATAAGAAATAGTAATACTTGAAGCATACTAATCAAAGTAATCATGTCTTCTCAAAATAACATGGCTAAAGAAAGTTATCCCTACAAAATCATATAGTCTGGCTGTTGCTCTATCTTCATCACACAAAGTATTTAATCATGCACAACCCCGATGACAAGCCAAGCAATTATTTCATACTTTAATAATCTCAAACTTTTTCAACTTTCACGCAATACATGAGCGTGAGCCATGACATGGCACTATATGTGGAATAGATGGGTGGTTGTGGAGAAGACAAAAAATGAGAAGATAGTCTCACATCAACTAGGCGTATCAACGGGCTATGGAGATGCCCATTAATAGATATCAATGTGAGTGAGTAGGGATTGCCATGCAACGGATGCACTAGAGCTATAAATATATGAAAGCTCAACAAAAGAAACTAAGTGGGGTGCATCCAAGTTGCTTGCTCATGAAGACCTAGGGCACTTTTGAGGAAGCCCATCATTGGAATATACAAGCCAAGTTCTATAATGAAAAATTCCACTAGTATATGAAAGTGACAACATATGAGACTCTCTATCATGAAGATCATGGTGCTATTTTGAAGCACAAGTGTGGAAAAAGAGATAGTAGCATTGTCCCTTCTCTCTTTTTCTCTCATTTTATTTTCTTTCTTTCTTTTTTTTCTTTGGCCTTCCTTTTTTTTGTCCTTTCTATTTTTTTCTCTTTTTTTTTCTTTTTGTAAAGTCCGAAGTCTCATCCCGACTTGTGGGGGAATCATAGTCTTCATCATCCTTTCCTCACTAGGACAATGCTCTAATAATGAAGATCATCACACTTTTATGGATTTAGAACTCAAAGCTAGAACAAGATATGACTCTATATGAATGCCTCCGGCGGTGTACCGGGATATGCAATGAATCAAGAGCGACATGTATGAAAATTATGAAGGTGGCCTTGCCACAAATACAATGTCAACTACATGATCATGAAAAAAGCAATATGACAAAAGTAATGCGTGTCATATGAACGTAACGGTGGAAAGTTGCATGGCAATATATCTCGGAATGGCTATGGAAATGCCATAATAGGTAGGTATGGTGGCTTTTTTGAGGAAGGTAAATGGTGGGTGTATGGTACCGGCGAAAGTTGCGCGGTACAAGAGAGACTAGCAATGGTGAAAGAGTGCGTATAATCCATGGACTCAACATTAATCAGAAGAACTCATATACTTGTTGCAAAATTTTAGAAGTCATCAAAAACCAAAGCACTACGCGCATGCTCCTAGGGGGATAGATTGGTAGGAAAATACCATCGCTCGTCCCCGACCGCCACTCATAAGGAAGACAATCTATAAATAAAATTGTCCTCCAACTTCATCACAAAGCGGTTCACCATACGTGCATGCTACGGGAATCACAAACTTCAACACAAACATTCTTTAATTTCATAATCACCCCACTAGCATGACTTTAATATCACTACCTCCATATCTCAAAACAAATATCAAGCATCAAATTTATCATAGCATCCAACTCAGTTTCTATGATAGTTTTTATTATACCCCACTTGGATGCTCATCATTCTAGGACCAACTTTATGATCATAGAAAATACCATGCTGTTCTAAAATACTCTCAAAATAATATAAGTGAAGCATGAGAGACTAGCAATTTCTTCAAAATTAAGACACCACTGTGCTCTAAAAGATATAAGCGAAGCACTAGAGCAAAAACTATCAAGCTCAAAAGATATAAGTGAAGCACATAGAGTATTCTAGCAAATTCTAATCAAATATGCTTATCCCAAAAGGTGTGTATAGAAAGGATTATTGTGGTAAACTAAAAAGCAAATAATAATATAACTCACGACGCTCCAAGCAAAACACATATCTTGTAGCGAATAAAAATATAGCTCCAAGTAAAGTTACCAATGAACGAAGACGAAAGAGGGGATGCCTTCGCGGGGCATCCCCAAGCTTAGGCTTTTGGCTATTCTGAAATATATTGGGGTGCCTTGGGCATCCCCAAGCTTAGGTTGTTGCCACCCTTTATTCCATAGTCCATAAAAGCTTTACCCAAAACTTGAAAACTTCACAACACAAAACTCAACAGGAAATCTTATAAGCTCCGTTAGTGAAAGAAAACAAAACCACCACATAAGGTACTGCAATGAACTCATTATTTATTTAATTTGGTGTTAAACCTACTGTATTCCAACTTCTTTATGGTTCATAGACTGAATTACTAGCCATATATGCATTGAAATAAGCAAACAACACACTAAAAACAGAATCTGTCAAAAACAGAACAGTCCGTTGCAATCTGTAACTAACGCAAACTTCTGTAACTCTAAAAATCCTACCAAAATAGGAAGTCCTGGAAAATTTGTTTATTGAAGAACAGAAAAAATAATCAACGCAAAATCACGTTCCTGTTATTTAACAAAATTATATTCGTGCGCACAAAGTTTCTGTTTTTCAGCAGAATCAAATCAACTATCATCGTAGGTTATCCTATAGGTTCTACTTGGCACAAACACTAATTAAAAGATAAAAACACATTTAACCAGAAGGTAGGTTCAAGATTTATTACTAAACAGGAGCAAAAACAAAAAGACATAAAGAAAATTGGGTTGCCTCCCAACTAGCACTATCGTTTAACGCCCCTAGCTAGGCATAAAAGCAAAGATAGATCTAACGAGTGCCCTCTTTGGCACTAAATTCGTAAGTAGAGCGCTTGTGATCTTTAGGGATTTCTCCCCTTTTAGCAATGGCTAAACCTTTAGGCAAAAATTCAAGAAATTCATTGGTAGCAAAAGGTTCCTTAATGATAGAGAGACAATTTGGAAGAACACTTATGGATTTGAGATCCACGTGTCCCTTACTAGAAGATTCACCCTTATTTTTAGGAACATAAATAAACTTAGAAGTTTTAGTAGGGGGTTTTGGAGTATTTTTCATGGGGGAAAGAGCGGAACCTAAGTTTGTAATGATATCCTCAAGTTTACCGATTCTAGCAGAGTCTAGATCTATTTTTTCACTAACTATAGGTTCTTTTTCTTTAAGATTTTTCAAAGTAACTCCAACCCTAGATCCAAATTGGGCAATGTGATTATGAATCTTTTTATCCAAATTTTCAATCAACTCAATAGTGGCAATTTTATTTTCAATAATATCAAGCCGTTGCATCACATGTTCTAGAGTTAAAACAGTTCCATTAACCAAAAGAGGTGGTGGGCCAAACAAATATAACATAGCATTATAAGCATCAAAAGTATGGCTACTCATAAAATCACCTCCGGTAGCAATATCAAGAACACATCTATTCCAAGGAGTAATGCCTACATAAAAATTGCGGAGAAGAACAGAAGTAGCAAGCTTCTTAGTAGCTTTACATTGGGAATTTCAAATTCTATGCCAATCATCTTTTAAACTTTCCCTTTCCCTTTGCTTAAAATTGTGAATTTCTTGTTCAGGAGTGAGAATAAGGATAGGAGAACTAGCCATGACGACAAGGTAAACGAGCTAACACATGGCAAACGGAAAAATGGCAAGCGAAAAGAGAGGAGGAGATTGGGAAAGTGAGGGCGGATAAAACGACAAGGGTGAAGTGGTGGAGAGGAAAACGAGAGGCAAATGGCAAATAATGTAAATGCGAGGGAGATGGGTTTGTGATGGGTACTTGGTATGTCTTGACTTGAGCGAAGACCTCCCCGGCAACGGCGCCAGAAATCCTTCTTGCTACGTCTTGAGCTTGCCTTGGTTTTCCTCGAAGAGGAGAGGGTGATGCAGCAAATGTAGCATAAGTATTTCCCTCAGTTTTGAGAACCAAGGTATCAATCCAGTAGGAGGCTCCTCAAAAGTCCCACGCACCTACACAAACAAACTGAGAACTCACAACCAATGCAATAAAGGGGTTGTCAATCCCTTCACGGCCACTTGCGAAAGTGAGATCTAATAAAGATAGTATGATAAGATAAATATATTTTTGGTATTTTATAATATAGATGCAAAAAGTAAAGATGCAAAATAAAGGTAGATTGAAAGCAAATATGATAAGAGATAGACCAGGGGGCCATAGGTTTCACTATTGGCTTCTCTCAAGATAACATAAGTATTACGGTGGGTGAACGAATTACTATCGAGCAATTGATAGAAAAGCGCATAGTTATGAGATTATCTAGGTATGATCATGTATATAGGCATCACATCCATAACAAGTAGACCGACTCCTGCCTGCATCTACTACTATTACTCCACACATCGACCGACTCCTGCCTGCAACTAGAGTATCAAGTTCATAAGAATAGAGTAACGCATTAAGCAAGATGACGTGATGTAGAGGGATAAACACATGCAATATGATATAAACCCCATCTTGTTATCCTCGATAGCAACAATACAATACGTGCCTTGCAACCCTTTCTCTCACTGGGTAAGGACACCGCAAGATTGAACCCAAAGCTAAGCACCTCTCCCATGGCAAGAAATACCAATCTAGTAGGCCAAACCAAACTGATAATTCGAAGAGGCTTGCAAAGATAACTCAATCATACATAAAAGAATTCGGAGAAGATCCAAATATTATTCATAGATAAACTTGATCATAAACCCACAATTCATCGGATCTCGACATACACACTGCAAAAAGAGTTTACATCGAATAGATCTCCACAAGAGAGGGGGAGAACATTGTATTGAGACCCAAAAAGGGAGAAGAATTTATCTAGCTAATAACTATGGACCCGTAGGTCTGTGGTAAACTACTCACAACTCATCGAAGGGGCAAGGATGTTGATGTAGAATCCCTCCATGGTTGATTCCCCCTCCGACAGAGTGCCGGCGAAGGCTCTAAGATGGGTTACGGCGGTGGAAATTGTGTTTCATGGTGCTCCTGGATGTTTTCGTGGTACGTAGGTATATATAGGATGAAGAAGTACGTCGGTGGCCGCCCGAGGGGTCCACGAGACAGGGGGCGCGACCCCCTATCTCGTGGGGCCCTCGGAAGCTTCTAGACTTGCACTCCAAGCTCTCCAGATCACGTTTCTTCCAAAAATCACGCTCCCGAAGGTTTCATTCTGTTTGGACTCCGTTTGACATTCCTTTTCTTCGAAATACTGAAATAGGCCAAAAAACAGCATTACGGGCTGGGCCTCCGGTTAGTAGGTTAGTCCCAAAAATGATATAAATGTGTAAAATAAAGCCCATAAACATCCAAAAGGGGTAATGTAATAGCATGGAACAATCAAAAATTTTAGATACGTTGGAGAAGTATCAATCCTCTTTCCTTCCGGGGTGGTGAGAAAAATTGATTTACTGGTGCAGTTGATGTTTCCTTCAAACTTGGATAGCCAATCCATGCCTAGTATGACATCCAATCCTTGTGACTCCAGGAATATCAGGTCGGTGGAGAAAACATGTCTACCTATGGTTACTGGCAATTGATAGCATCCCCTACTAGCCATATACTCCAGTCCTGGGAACTTAGTACCATAGGTGACTTAAGGGCTACTGTTGGCAACTTATACTTATCCACAAATCCCCTTCATATGAATGAATGAGATGCACCAGTATCAAAAAGAACAAGTGCTGTAAATGCATTAATCAAAAACTTACCGACAACTGCGTCGGATTGGTCCTCAATCTCCTCCACATTGACCTGGTTCACCTGACCTTTGGTGAAGGGGTTGGGTTTCTTTGCAGAACCTCCATTGTCATTTCCATTCTTGGCTTCAGGGCATTCCGTGGCATATTATCTGGTCTTCCCGCACTTGAATCAAGTAATGTGCCTCAGATCCCTCTTGGCTGGTGTTGCAGGGTTGGAACGGTTCTGGCTGCAGCTTCCTCCATTCCCATTGCCATTCTTGGGGCCACTTGGTTGTGCAAACTTACTCCATTGTGCGTATGTCCTCCATGGTTATGGCCTCCATGGTTATGAGTATGTCCTCCCGAGTACGGGGAATGATGGGGCTTCTGCTGAGCTCCAAAAGTGTACCTCCCCTGTCCATACTTCCTCTTGCGATTGTCAATCTGTTGCTACTTGCTTTCTATCATGAGGGCCCTATCTACCAACTCATGGTAGTTGTTGAAGGTTGCCACCATCAACTGCATGCTAAGCTCATCATTGAGTCCCTCAAGAAACTTCTCCTGCTTTGCGGAATCTGTGGCCACATCATCTGGGGCATAGCGTGCTAACTTGCTGAACTCATCAACATATTGTCCCGCTATACGACCTCCTTGGCACAAGTTGCAAAACTCGCAATTCTTCATGCTCATAGCTCCTGATGAAACATGTGCGGTGTGGAAAGCCTGCTGAAACTGATGCCATGTCACTGTATATATGGGGTAAGTGGTGGTGAAGTTCTCCCACCAAGATGTTGTTGGTCCATCAAGCTGATGTGTGGCAAAACGCACTCTCTCTGCATCTATGCCTCATGCAGTGGTCAGCTCTCTTCCAATCTTACGGAGCCAATCATCTATAACAATCGGCTCGGTGCTGCTAGAGAACACCAGCGGATTCAACCTCAGAAAACGGCTAGGTTATCAACAGGAGGTGGTGGCGGTGGGTGGTTGTTGTTGTTGTTGTTGTTGTTGTTGTTGTTGCTGCTGCTGTTGCCTTGGTTCTGGTTCTAAACTAGCATCTGCATCAAGGCATTCTGCTACTGGATCAACTAGTGAGCTCTGGTGGAAACACGAATCCATTGTCACGTCTGGAGGCATCTGATGGGCTGGAAGGGGTGAGAAAACAGAATAGAATAAGGTCTAAGAGAGATTCACTACCCATATGATCATGAGAAAAACACAATCAATTCACTTCATTCAATATCAAACAAGGTTCACAAAAATGATCTAACTACGATTACAAACTCGATCGATGCTAACTACTTGGAAGAATACTACTAGTAACATGGTGGTCGTCTAGAAATTTTGATCAGAGGAAGACTCCATGATATCTGGTCCACTTTCGTCATCATAGTCGTCATCACTGTCATCATTTACATCACTATATGTGTCGGTGTCGTCCAAGATGATGTAGTCCTCCGAATGGATCTCCTTTGTTGGTTCTTGCTTATGATTCTCCACTGGTAGTCCTAGCTTCCTCTTCAAATCTTCATGCTTCTCCAGTAGTATGGCAATTTCTTCCTCATATCCATCACGTGTAAACTTGAGTTCCTCTTCTAGCTCATTATTCTTCTTCATCAGCTTCTTGATCTTCTTCATGTTGAAGCATAGTCGATTCTCTTGTCGGCGAATATGATCACCCATCTCCTGAATGTAAGTTGCAATTGATCCATCCTTCCTGGTTCAAATTATCTCCCATTCTTCATCTCGGCGGCCACATATTTGATATATGGTGCTTTCCAGCTCCTTGTGATACACCTCACATTTGCATCCAAAGGTGATATGGGCTGCCATGCTCTTTCCCAAACTCCAGCTTGGTGCATCCAGGTAGAAATCAATAGGCTCCATTGTTGATGCAAATGTCCTCCTAGGTACCCAGACATTGATCTTCCAGCGCTCCTCTTCTGGTAAAGTTGTAGAGAAAGTCCCAGTGAAGCTTGGTAGTCCGATATTCAGGTACTTAGTGACTTCCTTCAAGTGTCGTCCAAAAGGGGTGTCGTCATCCGGCTGAGTGAACTTGTTCCTGGGGTTCGCCATATATAGAGTAGAAACAGAGGAGAATTTAGAAATGAGCAAAGAGAAATCATGTGGCTTATTCTAGTGGTTGCGTCCTACAGTCAGCGTGTGCTCTGATACCATCTTATAGCAACCACGATCCCAGTGGACCGAAGTCTCTGTGCTTAAGTGTCATCCCTAGATTGGTAATGCTGACACACACAATACTCGAGGAATTATAACAGAGTTCAATCACACACTTATTAGATCGAGTCCTCATAAAGAGTATGATTACACAAAATATCATGGCTGAAGGCCATCTAAACTAAATAACTGCGGAAGCTTCAAAGGTAAATGAGTCCATCAACTCCAATGGCATAGCTGAGTGCAAGACAATGACCTATCGCACCTTATTCGTTGTTTGAGTAGTCTGCAACTTGAGATGTTGCAGCCGTGTAGGTCAGCACATTGAATATGCTGGCAGAGTTACATTGTAAATCAATGAATGCAATAACTATATCTACATGCAATATTTGGCTGGTGGAGGCTCTAAGTTTATGATTTTTCATAAAGCTAGTTTTTCCCTACAACAAAGGAATAAGTTTATTTAACTACTCCCAAGTTGTACCAATATTTGAGAAGGTTCCTCCAACTCAAATCCCAATTAAACAAGTATTGTAGTGGAAACGTCACGGGAGATGTCCTAGCAAAAGGACTTAGTCATGGAGCAATCGCAACTAGGAAGCTCAAAGGGGTTAAGCGGGACAAAGGACACGGGAGTTTATACTGGTTTGGCCCCTTGCGGTGAAGGTAATGGCTTAATCCAGTCTGAGGTGGGATTGCTTATGTCTCGATTACCAGGGAGTGAATTCGCTTGATCTAGTTCTTGATATGATCTTACTTGTCCTGAACCGCCATCGGGTCGTCCCTTTATATACAGAGGTCGACGCCCAGTGGCTCACAGAGTCCCGACCGGCTCATAAACAGTGTCCTGCTCGGTGTCTCTCTATTCCTACCTTATAATATAAGTTATATACATATGGCGGTTTATCTCTCCGGGCCTTAAGTCGCCTTTGGGATTTGGGCCCTTAACTGAACCACCATCTTCAAATATCGTCTTCTGGGCATGTCATACTAATAGTTATATCCCCAACATTAGGCCCTAGATTGATTTGAACTGGTTCATGTCAATCTTCAACACTTAGAAAAAATCTTCTTCTCTTCATTGCACGAGAGTTTATAACCCTCCATGACGTCATCTTCTGGATCTATGATAACCCACCATGACGTCATCTGTCATTAATTCACACTTTTTCCAACGTATCTCAACGGATCTTTATCTTTTAATAATCATCTGAAAATCAAGGCGCCGGAGCAGCTCGATAACCATGTCTTAGTTCTCCTTGTTTTTTGCACCCACTTAAGAGTCTTTCGTTATAAATAGGCACGACCGGTCTTTCCTCATTCTCCCCCTTTCCATCGTCTTCCTACTCTCGCGACCTTCTGCCACTTGAGCTCTGCCACCACCGCAGAGCGCACCGTCATCGTACCAGGCTGCTGCATTCCCTGAATTGAACCAGAGAACGGCGGCGACCCTCTGCAGTAGATCTGCACCTGTAAGTTTTTCCCTTCCTGCACCTCAGATCCGCATTAGGGTTTCTGAACTTCTCTGCGCTCTTCATAGTTCATCGTGGTTCATCTTTAGTGCTTGCACCATGAACCTCTTTGATCTGAAAACAGCGTATAACCAATGCAGTTGCTGTTTTGCCTTTTCTTTCAGTACTAGCAGACCACCTTCCTAGAAGAAAAGATCCCTCTAGAGCTTATGAACTCCTCTGTACTGGTTTTTAAGGTCTAGATTCATTTCCTTTTCCTAAACAGTCGTTGATCCAAAATAATGATGGCGATTTGTGAAACTTGTTTGTGTGACACTTAGCCAAAAACTGCATTCTGATAGATCCACCTAGCCATGGCGGCTCTTCCCGCCGGCTTAAATTGCAATGCCCAATAGATAACGTCCAATTACTCATGGCGGCTTAAATAACCTGACTGCTCACGGCGGTTTAAATAACTTGATGTAATTAGCCATATACCATTAGGCCCCTTTATAAGCCGCCATTCTGAATATGTGCTGTAATATTTTTCCTCCGGCTTAAATTTGAACCGGCAAATTTACTCTTTGTTAGGTTTCCTTCTTCATAGTGCCACCCAAAACAACCATTTCTTGTAACTGGGTCAAATCCATCGACACGTATAGTACACTTGATGACTTTGTAAAAACTGGCTATCTGCCAAAAAAGGAAGTCATGTCGTATCGTGCTCCTGATCCAACAGAAGAAAAACCTCAGCCCAAAGAATGGGAAGTCATCGTTTTCACTGACCACATGAACTGGGGCTTTTCGCCACCTGGCTCAAAATTCTTCAGAGATGTTATGCACTTTTTCGACCTCCATCCTCAAGAAATTGGACCCAATTCCGTGTCTCACATCTGCAATTTTCAAGTGTTCTATGAGGCGTACCTTGAAGAAGAACCTAGCTTGGAACTCTTCAAGGAATTATTTTACTTGAACCGCCAGAATGAATGCTCCAAAGGACCGAATTTAGAACTTGGCGGGGTCTCAATCCAATGATGGAGAGACGCCATTTTTCCTTATGCACAACCGTCGAGTCACCCTATGGACTGAAAACCAAACGTGTTTCTACTGCCAAGATACTTCTCCGGCTGATGAGAATCCTCTGCCCGGCTTCCGCGCCCTGCATCTTGATTCCAATCACCCGCTCCCTGACAAGTTCTCAGCTGCTGAACGCCCGAAGCTTTCCCCTACCCTTGCAAAGGTCAAAGCTCTATTGGGGAACTGCTTAAATGGCATTGATTTGGTCTGGTGCTGGGTCGCATGGCGGATCATCCCGTTGAGTCGCCGCTCCAGGTTAATGTGTACTTACACAGGTGATAAAAAGGATCCTCTACGCCACGGCCCTGAGGATTTACCTGAGGATGTGGTCAATGATATGAAAAAGTCGCTTTTGAATGGAAGCATGGCGGACTGTGGCAAGGTGGGCCTAAGCCCTTTCTGCAAAGCTAACCCGGCTCCAGGGGTAAGCCGCCAAAACTTAGTTATTTCTACCTTCATCCTCGATGTTTTGTCTTTTACTCAGACCTTAGCTGATTTTTACAGGCCGATGACAAATTTTGGAAGAAAAAGTATGATCATGAGGCTGCAAAGAGAGACCGGAATGCCAAGAAAGCTGCCAGGAGAGCCGCCGCCAAGTAAAGAGGAAAGAAGCCCAGCGCTTCTGAATTGCTTCAATTGGTGGACTCCTCTGAGTCAGAGGTAGCCCTCGACTCTCTTTGCTCCTTTTTCAATCACCTTATTGACACTGATTATCATTAGGCTGACATGGGAACGAGTCAGGGAATGGAAGAAGAGGTAAATATTATTTCCTCCAACTCGGAGCCTTTGCCAAGACAAAAAATCCGAAGAGTAACCCAGAAATTAAGATATTCTAATCACTTAGCTTATCAGGATCCTCAATTTCTTTTGAAGCAATAGATTCATGAGAGCCGGAGGCAGACCCGGACCAGCAAGGATGCAGAACTCTCCTCTAGCTTACCCTATACACCAAGGAAGAGCCAGAACGAGGTCACCTCTGACTTAAATCGTTTTTATCCTTTGGCGGGTCTCACTCGTCAACCACTCAACTCTTCTGATTCAAACTATCAGGAAACTTCACATTCTTCCGGTGACTCCATCCAGTCCAACATGCCGGCTTTTAAGACCGCTCCAGGGTAATGACGGTTTGCTTACCCTATACTCATTACAATCCTTTATACTTGTACTGACCTTTTTGACCTGATGCAGAGGAAAAGCAAAACCCAGCAAGAGGGTGAAGAAGAACAAGCCGATCGAAGAGCCAACCGTCAATGAGCCGGAGCTCCAGACGGCTGCTCCTGAGGCCTGTGTTGCTGAGCCGCCACCTGAACTGGCTCATGATACACCAATGATGACTGTTGACCCGCCTGTCGATCAAGCCGCCGACGACTCTGTCAATCCTAAAGCCTCAAGCCCGGCTAAGACAGCCGACCCACAAGATGTTGATGTGGAAATTACCAAGACCGACTATACTGAGTCGGGGAGACATACTATGCTAGCCAAGTGTTCTTCCAAGAAGTTGCACATTGAACGACGTAAAGTCAGATTTGATGTTGCTGACTATACTCAAATGAGCATTGGCGAAGTGTTTTCTGGCTATCTTAGCCAAGTGCACAACAGCCGCAATCTTGAAGTTGACATGGTGAAGCAAATGCACCAGAAATTTGAGGTATAAATTCTTCCCTTCATTGAATTATCCTTACTATGCCAGCCCCCAAGTCTATTGCTTATGGTGAATATGCTATAGACTTAGAGCGAACTTATGAGCATCAGTAATATCCTTTGGTAAAACCTGTAAAAAAATCCGGTTTAATCTGTAGTCCCCAAGGACCGGTTTAATCAGCATGAATGAGCCGGTCCTTAACATGCTAGTGTAGAATATAGTACTTGTGTAGCTTTTAACAACAATATGCATTAGCCCCCAAGTGCCAAGTACTCTTGCTTTCAAGGTGCTTGGGACTTACTCTCATGAACCGCCACTTAGATAAAACTTTCAGTAGACATTAGCCCCCAAATGCCAAGTGTTGTTGCTTGCAAAAGGCTTGGGACTTAATATTGTATGCTAATATTAATGATTTTGACCCGGTATTTGCACAGACCACCACTGCTCAACTTTAATCTGAGCTGTCTGAAGCAAAGAAACACTTGGAGTTGCAAGAGACTGAAACCCAAAGGGCCAACTCCGAATTTGAATTCAATGTGTCTGAACAAGAGAAACAGAAGTCCGAGTTTGAAGTTGAGAAAAAGGCCTGGGCTGAGGAAAAGATTGCCTTAACCCATCAAGCTAAGAAAGCAGAGGCGACTCTTGAAGAGGTGACCACTTAATTGTCCGGCTTAAAATGCCATGTGTCTCAGATGGTCTCAGCAATCTTTGGTAAGCCGCCCTACAAGTGTCAAGTGTTGAATCTTTCTAGTTATTATATGAATTGTCGTCTAACTCATCTGCTATTGCTATGCAGGCCCCAGGAGCACCAACCTCAACCAGGACATGATGATGAAGCTGAATGCAGTTTACACGCTCGTGGAACAACTTTACACTAGAGCCCAACGTGCCTTAGCCACAGTTGCCATGTCAAACAAAGCCCCCACACTCCTGGTTGATGTACTGAAGAAGCTTTCTGTGCTGCCCCAGCGCTTCAATGAATTAAAGCGGTCATCTGCGAGAGCCGGAGCCGTGGCTGCCTTAAGCCGGGCCAAGGCCTGGCTATCGGAATTAGACCCGGCCGACATCGCCATAGGGTATCCAAGTCTTAAGGAGGATGGCACTTCATTTGAATAGGACTTCACCGCTTGTGTGAAGGAAATACGCCCTGTAGCCAGTTTGATTGCCGATGAGACGGACCTCACCAAGTACCATCCGGCTTATGACGCAGGAAATCAGAGGATGCCGACACCGCGTTATAAAGTGACAAGCCTGGTGTTGGTGTCAAAACTGGCGGATCTCGGGTAGGGGGTCCCGAACTGTGCATCTAGGCGGATGGTAATAGGAGACCAGGGACGCGATGTTTTTACCCAGGTTCGGTCCCTCTCAATGGAGGTAAAACCCTACTCCTGCTTCATTAATATTGATGATATGGGTAGTACAAGAGTAGATCTACCACGAGATCAGAGAGGCTAAACCCTAGAAGCTAGCCTATGGTATGATTGTTGTTATGTCCTACGGACTAAAACCCTCCGGTTTATATAGGCACCGAAGAGGGTTAGGGTTACACAGAGTCGGTTAAAATGGTAGGAGATCTACATATCCTTATCGCCAAGCTTGCCTTCCACGCCAAGGAAAGTCCCATACGGACACGGGACGAAGTCTTCAATCTTGTATCTTCATAGTCCAGGAGTCCGGCCAAAGGTGATAGTTCGGCTATTCGGACACCCCCTAATCCGGGACTCCCTCAATAGCCCCCGAACCAAGCTTCAATGGCGATGAGTCCGGCGCGTAGATTGTCTTTGGCATTGCAAGGCGGGTTCTTCTCCAAATCATGTGTACCTGTTGAATAGCGTTCGACTTCTTGTAAATATTGCGCTCCTCGGCTTCCATGCCCAATAATAGGGTATTTTTACATTTATCCCCCTAGCTACGCAAATAAGCTGCCTATAAAAGAGACGAGGATCTAGATCCAAATCACACCATCCTCCCTTCGAAAGCATTCATCAGAGCGCATCTGACAGAAATCCATTCCATCATGGATAGTCGACGCGGCTCCTCCTCTCGCCCTCCCATCCCTCAGCCTGGAGATTGGGAGAGATGCTCCGTCCCGCACAGTGAGCTAGTGGCGCTCCAAACCAAGGGATTTCTTCCCCCAGCCTTCATGGTTCCGGTTCGAGCCGGACTCGCCACCTATAAGGGCGGAAAGCAAGCGGAGAGCGCCCCCAGCCCCTCCAAAGGAGAGCGGGTATGCCTTATCTCTTATTTGATAAGAGGGCTCGAATTTCCAATTCATCAATTTCTCCGGGGTCTCTTGGAGTTCTACGGCCTCCAGTTGCACAACCTTACGCCTGCCTCCATTTTACATATTGCCGTCTTCGTGGCCCTTTGCGAGCTGTTTTTGGGCATCGAGGCTCATTTTGCTCTGTGGAAGAAGCTGTTCTGCCTTGTGCCCCATTCTCCAGAGGGGTCAATATATCAAGTGGGCGGAGCCGAACTATGGCGCATCGCCGGGACCGGATATCTATCCGGAACCCCGAAGAAGGCGTCCGAAGACTGGCCTTCGGAATGGTTTTATATAGAAGATGTCCCCCTGCCGGACCCTGTTCGGGTCGGCCTCCCTGAGTTCAATAACGCCCCTTTGAAGAAACGCCTAAGCTGGCATCCACGGAGCCCTCAGAAGGAAAATGACAGGGATGTCCTTTACCTGATGAGCCAGATTAGGCTGTTAGCTCATTCCAGACTGACCATGATCGGGGTCATGGCCACATGCATTATGCGAGGGGTGCAGCCGCTCCAGTATAGAGGCCACCCCATGTGGGATTTCAACGGGGAGGATGACGCCACCCGCTGCGGCTGTAAGGGGCCAGGATCAGTCGCCGATCTAATGAAGGTCTTGTCCGCATTGTACAAGGAAGAAGAGGAGGAATTTCTCCATGTCAATCCACATAACGGATTTTCTTGGTACAATCCTCCGAGATGGGTAAGCGGACATTTCTTTTTGCCTATCCGATCCATATTCCCATAGTCAAGTATCTCTTTTTGTGATTTCGGCGCAGGAACTGCGCCAGGCCGTAAAGGATATAAACAGCCCGCCTCCACAACCCGAGGATCCGGAACGGTTCCTCGATCCGACCTCCCAAGAGGATCTGGACATATCGGTGGAGCTAATCGACGGGGTATTTCACCAACTGAGCATCGATAATGCCTTGGTCGCCATTACGGCCGATTACCCCGGAATACTTCCCGCCTCGTAGGTAACTGAGACTGAAGTGCCAATACTTTGAAAATGACCCATCCGTGCGTGTTTTTGATCACCATATACCAATGGTGTTTCGCAGGGAAGTCCTTGAGGCAGAAAGCCGAGCCTGTGACGGCTAGTCAACAAGGGACAACAAGGCCCAACAGGCTGAAAAGAAGTGCAGTCCAGATTGAAACGCCGATGCAACGGTATGGCGTGTCATCTTGTTCCCGGGCTTTATTCCCGGGGGGCATACTATCGCTCGTGCTTTTTCAGGAAGAAGAGCGCTCGCCGGACTATATCCGGAGAGGTTGCCAATCAATCCTCCGCTCGCCAGGATCCAAAGCCAGGTCCAGAAGCGGAGGCGAACACGAGGCGTGCGTCGGATGCTCCTCCGACAGAGGATGCCGACAGGTTATCTGCCACCAATTCCAAGGTGGAGAGTGCCATGAATCACAGGCATCGTCGAACAGTTCTTCGTGACGCATGTTTCTCCCCAGAGGCATTGGATGCCTTCAATTCGAGAGATGCGCACCTCCATGCCGCTCAAAATGGTCTAGCCAGTGCCACGGAGCAGTATGTAAAAGACATACGGGTGAGAAATTTGACAGTTATATATGCCAGTAGCCCCCGAGACTTGAAATAGTTAGAATAACTGATTTAAGGATCATTTATTGTGCAGGATCTTACAGAAAAGAGTACCCAACTGTCCCAGGAGCTGGAGGAGTGCAAAGCCCAACTTGAGGCCGCACTAGTCGCAGCGGGGAAGCCAAAGAGACCCCCTCTGGTAATATATGCTTCAAAAGATAAGTAATTTGTGAAGTGGGTCATGTGTATAAGTCTGACAATAATATTGCAGATGGCGCCGGGATAGATCCGGACAAGCCACAGCTCATGCACCGGTTAAAGGCCGGCGAGAATGTGCTTACAAGGATGAGGCAGGAGAAAAATAATCTCCAAGATGCCAACAGAGAGCTAGGTGAGGAACTAAAGGATGTTCGTGCCCAGCTATCTGACTCCGTTAAGGAGAATCGGCGGCTTCGACGCGGCATTTTTAGTAAGTGCTTGAACGAACTTTGAAAAAGAGTCCGGTGAGGAAGTCAACTAACAGAGTTATGTTTGTAGGTATGCTCACAGGCCGTCCTGCAGAGGAAATGCCCGGTTCTATGGGTTACCTTCTTCCCGAGCTCTTGCAACTGCACGAACGAGTTTGGCAGGTGATGAAAGGCGTCACCCAGGCCTTGTGGCCATCTGTCTCCCTGCCCGAAGGCCTTGGAGAGCTTGCAGAGAGGCTTCAGGGAATGCGGCAGCGCTTCCGCTTATGGAAGATATCGGCCTGCCGTCAAGGCGCCAGGGAGGCCTGGGCCATGGTGAAGACACGGTACACGAAGGCTGACCAAAACATAATGGCCGAGGTCGGACCTGCGGGGCCCGATGGGAAGGAGATCCCTGTGAGCTTAGTGTACGACCAAGTAGAATTGGCCGCAAAGTATTCCCAACAGGACTGTAAACTAGACAGCCTGCTGGATGGCATTGAAGAGGAATATGCCCAGTCAAGTTGACTATGTAATTTAAGATGACATGTAAAATGCCTTCTAGCTGGATTGTAGATCGTTTGTCATAGCGGACCTTTTCGCTTCAACCTCGGGACCCAATAGTCCGGAGTGTGTCCGAATATCCTCACGGTTATATAAGAACTGGGGCATGCGTGGAGACCAGGCGTAGGGGTCATTAGTGCTTTATCAGACAAGTGCCCAACTAGTTATGTTATATTACATGGTTAGTAAGGAACATCTTCTAGGGAGAATAGTTCCGTTAGGGGTTCCTTTCCCTGGGAGGCATGCCCTAAAGTGCATGTCCGGACTGCGAAAAAAGCAGAAAAACATCTGCGGGCAGATAAATAAATAGATAAGAAATCATCTTTTAGTTCACCGACCGAATATTCCCTTAAGAACGCTAGCTTTCGGCTTCACCCAGTCTGAGGTACACATCCGGCTGACCCGGCAGTAACAATTGCAGAGGTGCTCCCTTTACCACCTAGCCGAACAATCGGGAACGTAGGGGTAAGCACAGGAGCCAGGCAACCCAGCTTGGCCAAAACTTAAGTCATATCGATGCATATAATGGTGAATAAAAGGTACATGCGGAAGTGTAACACATGTGTTGGGCATGAAGCCCGTATAAATAAGCTTCTGTTAAAGAAGCCCCCAGGTACAATGAGCGCGGATAGCGCGTCAAGTGTGTGTGAACAATGCGCAAACAAGCTTTCAAAGGCTGTAATAGGAAAGGGGGGAGAAGGAGAGAAACAGAAGACAACTAATATGTAAAATATAGACGGAGGAAGGAGACGAACTAAGAATCCGGCACTAGGCGTAGAATCTTCGGAGACGGGCTGCGTTCCATGGGTTCAGCTCGAGTCGGTTATCCGATGCATCTCACAGACGATACACTCCACCGGTTAGGACTTGGTCGATGATAAAGGGACCTTCCCATTTGGGCTTGAGTTTGTCCTTTTTCTTGTCCATCAAGCGTAGAACTAACTCGCCAACGTTGTAAGTTTTGGCCCGTACTTCTCTGCTTTGATATCTTCGAGCTTGATGTTGATAGAATGCGGAACGGGCTTTCGCCACGTCACAGTCCTCCTCCAATGCGTCCAAACTGTCTTGCCGATCGAGCTCGGCTTCTCTTTCTTCGTACATGCGCATGCAAGGTGAGTCATGAATTATGTCACAGGGCAGAACTGCCTCTGCGCCATATACCATAAAGAATGGTGTAAATCCGGTGGTGCGATTCGGAGTGGTCCGCAGCCCCCAGAGTACGGAGTCGAGCTCCTCTACTCAGTGCGTGTTATATTCCTTGAGGGACCGCACTAATCTAGGTTTGATGCCGCTCATGATTAGACCATCTGCTCGCTCGACTTGACCGTTAGTTTGAGGGTGATAGACTGAAGCATAGTCGAGCTTGATGCCCATGTTTTTGCACCAGAGTTTAATCTCATCGGTCGTAAAGTCCGTGGCGTTATCAGTGATGATGCTATGGGGGATGCTGTAACGGTGTACGACCCCTGATATGAAGTCTATCACCGGTACGGATTCAGCCGTCTTAATAGGTTTGGCCTCTATCCATTTGGTGAATTTATCCACCATGACCAGTAGGTATTTTTGCTTGTGGGTTCCTCCTTTAAGGGGTCCAACCATGTCAAGCCCCCAGACCGCGAAGGGCCAGGTTATGGGTATAGTTTTGAGGGCGGTGGGTGGCATGTGGCTTTGATTAGCAAAGAGCTGGCAACCGACGCATTGTTGGACTAAGTCCTGAGCATCTGCCCGGGCCGTCGGCTAATAAAATCCTCTATGGAAGGCCTTGCCTACAAGGGCCTGGGCTGTGGCGTGGTGCCCGCCGAGTCCGGCATGAATTTCAGCCAGAAGGTTCCGCCCTTCCTCTTCGGAGATACACCTTTGAAG
Organism: Triticum aestivum; assembly: GCF_018294505.1. Classification (NCBI taxonomy): domain Eukaryota; kingdom Viridiplantae; phylum Streptophyta; class Magnoliopsida; order Poales; family Poaceae; genus Triticum; species Triticum aestivum. The sequence goes on along the minus strand of NC_057813.1, from coordinate 401,633,958 downwards.
GACTCCGGTTGTGCTTTTCTTGTAAAGCTCTCCCTCATGGACCTTATAGGCTTTAGATCGCCGCACTATGCAGCGGGCCTCGTTTTGGTCCTCGGGAAGTTCCTGCCTGGTTAGGTAGGCTTGGAATGGTTCCGTCCACGGGGCAATGACTGCCATTATTGCGTGGTCTGAGGATGTTACTTCGTTGGCAGAACCACCAATTGTGTCAGAATGTTTGGTGTCGGGCAATGCGGTTGGGTCCAGGTTGTTAGTTCTGGATTCCCCCTCCCATAGTACGGATGGCTTGAACAGCCTCTCTAGGAAGATGTTCGAAGGGACGGCATCGCGCTTTGCGCCAATGCGTGCCAATACGTCTGCTGCGTGGTTATTATCCCGGGCTATATGGTGAAATTCGAGCCCCTCAAACCGAGCTGACATTTTTAGGATGGCGTTGCGATAAGCTGCAATTTTCGGATCCTTGGCATCGAAGTCTCCATTCATTTGGGATATCACGAGGTTTGAATCCCCGCACACCTCTAGGTGTTGAATGCCCATGGAGATTGCCATCCGGAGGCCATGTAGAAGGGCCTCGTATTCGGCTGCGTTGTTGGAGTCCGTATACATTATTTGGAGTACATATTGAACTGTATCTCCGGTTGGGGACGTCAGAACGACGCCAGCCCACAGACCAGCCAACATTTTGGAGCCGTCGAAGTGCATGATGCAGTTGGAATATGCGTCGTACTCTTTAGGGAGTTCAGCTTCAGTCCATTCGGCGACGAAGTCGGCCAAAACTTGTGACTTAATAGCTTGGCGTGGCTTAGAGGTTATGTCGAACGAGAGGAGCTCAATGGCCCATTTGGCAATCCGGCCCGTCGCATCGCGGTTGTTTATAATGTCACTAAGAGGTACTTCAGAGGCTACTGTTATGAACACTCTTGAAAGTAGTGTCGCAGCTTCTGGGATGCCATGAACACCGCGTACACTATCTTCTGATAATGTGGGTACCGTGACTTGCATGGAGTTAGGACAGTGGAAACGTAGTAAACTGGTTTTTGAAGGGGGGACTTGTGTCCGTCCGTTTCTCGTTCGACAATGAGCACCGCGCTCACAACTTGATGAGTTGCTGCGATATATAATAGCATTGGTTTGCCCATGTTGGGCGTGGCCAGGACCGGGTTTGTTGCCAATATGGATTTTATTTCTTCGAGTCCAGCCGTGGCGGCATCCGTCCACTCGAAATGTTCGGTGCGTCGGAGGAGGCGATAAAGGGGTAATGCCTTTTCTCCTAAACGGGAGATAAAGCGGCTTAAAGCCGCCACGCATCTCGTCAATTTTTGTATTTGTTTGAGGTCCTTTGGGATATCCAATTGTGACAGAGCTCGGATCTTGGCTGGGTTTGCTTCAATTCCTCTACCGGATACAATGAAGCCCAAGAGCTTTCCAGCTGGTATGCCGAAAACACATTTTTCCGAGTTAAGCTTAATGTCATATGTTCGGAGATTATCGAACATGAGCCTCAAATCGTCTACTAGAGTTTCGACGTGCTTGGTTTTGACGACCACATCGTCTATGTATGCCTCCACTATTTTGCCGATCTGGTTTGCCAGACATGTCTGAATCATGCGCTGATATGTTGCGCTGATGTTTTTGAGCCCAAAGGGCATTGTGTTGAAGCAGAATGGGCCGTATGGGGTGATGAATGCCGTTGCGGCCTGGTCGGGCTCTGCCATCTTTATTTGGTGGTAGCCGGAGTATGCGTCGAGGAAAGACAATGAATCGTGCCCTGTGGTAGCGTCGGTAATTTGATCGATGCAAGGGAGCGGGAAGGGATCCTTTGGGCAGGCCTTGTTGAGGTCCTTAAAATCGATGCATAGGCGCCAGGATTTGTCCTTCTTTGGTACCATTACCAGGTTTGCTAGCCAGTCCGGATGTTTTATATCTCTGATGAATCCAGCCTCCAATAATTTGGCTAGCTCCTCTCCCATGGCCTGTCTCTTTGGTTCAGAGAAACGCCGAAGAGCCTGTTTGACTGGCTTGAATCATTTTAGGATGTTTAGGCTGTGCTCGGCCTGCCGGCGTGGGATTCCTGGCATGTCTGAAGGGTGCCAGGCAAAAATGTCCCAATTTTCGCGTAGGAATTCTCGTAGTGCAGCGTCTACATCAGGGTTTAATTGTGCCCCAATGGAGGCCGTTTTTGTAGGGTCCGTTGGATGGACTTGGAATTTTACTATTTCGTCCGCTGGTTTAAAGGAGGTGGACTTGGATCTCTTATCAAGTATCACATCGTCCCTATTCACCGTGGAGCGCAGCGTAGTGAGTTCCTCGGCCGCTAGGGCTTCGGATAGTGCCTCTAGGGCCAGTGCGGCTGTCTTATTTTCCGTGCGGAGTGCTATGTCCGGGTCACTAGCAAGAGTGATGATTCCGTTGGGCCTGAGCATTTTGAGCTTCATGTACCCATAATGGGGTATAGCTTGAAAAATTGTGAATGCCTCTCGCCCTAATAGAGCGTGATATCCGTTGCTGAACGGGGCCACTTGGAACGTGACCTCCTTGGACCTATAATTATCCGGCGTGCCGAACACCACATCCAGTGTGATTTTTCCTGTACAGCATGCTTCCCGACTGGGGATTATTCCTCTAAAGGTTGTGCTGCTTCGCTCAATGCGGCTCCAGTCTATTTCCATTTTTCGGAGGGTTTCCTCATAAATGAGGTTCAGTCCACTGCCATCGTCCATGAGTACCTTAGTAAGGCGAAAGCCGTCCACTATTGGACTGAGGACCAATGCGGCCGGTGCTCAGGCTGTTCGGAATTTAGGTTCGTCACTGGCATTAAAGGTAATAGCCGTGTCACTCCATGGGTTTATTGTTGCTACTTGGTAGACTTCGGCAAGGCTGCGGAGTGTTCGTTTCCACATATTATTTGATGAGAAAGTCTCGAAGACTGTTAATACCGTACTGGTATCCTTGGACTGGTGCTCTGGAGTTAGAAGCTCTTCGCCACTTTTGGCCACCTGTCGTAGTATCCAACATGCTCTAAGGCTATGAGTTGGAGTGGCGCCCTCTGTACTATGAATTTTGCAGGGTCCATTGAGCCATCCCTCCAGCACGGTTCCATGCCCTATAGAGGGTTTTTGCTTTTTGGTATTTAACCCAGGTGCCTAGCGATGATGCACCCTTTTATTTCGGACTTGGGTTGTATTCAGGGTTGGACTGTCCCAAAAATTGATTTCGGTTTTCCAGGCGCTTTCCATCGCACAGTACTTTCGTACTATGGACACCAAGTCAGCGAAGCGTGTCATTTCCCGACGACTTACGGCATTGAGGATTCCCTTGTCCATGCAATTATTGCAGAAGAATGAAATTGCGTCCTCCTCACGGCAATCCTTTATCTTGTTTATGACCAGGAGGAATCTGGCCCAGTAATGGTGTACTGTTTCTGCGGGCTCTTGCCGGATTTGGGATAGATCGCTTATGTTTGGTTGGGTGGGTGGAATTAAATTCTGAACCCCGTCCAATCTAAAACTCAGGGGCCAAGAAGTTTCCGAACTTGTAAGCTTGGGTTCTTGGATGTTATCCAATGAATCTAGCCCGCTGCCAGACTTTAGGTTCAGGGCTTGAGTGACGTCCTCCCCTCCGCGCGAATCCGGCATGGAGGTACCAGGAATCCAGACATAGCTAGTCCTTAAGATAGAAGAAGTATCACCGTATTGTTCCTCTACCACAGCAACATGGTGGGTAACCTAGGGAGAGTTAATCTCTCTCAGAGTGTTTAGGCCCAATCTGGTCGTAGTCTATAGCGACTCCCAGGGCGGCGATGCGATCCAAGAGCTCATTGAAGGAAGAGAGCTCCATCGGATCTAACTGCTCGGCGAGTTCCGGGTTAACATGAAGATTGCTTTCGATGACCCGAGAAGTCATCGTCGGCGCGGCAGCCGAACTGGCGGTCATAAGGAAACCGCCTAGACGGAGAGTTTGGCCGATAGCCAAAGCTCTTTTAGCAACAGTGCCGTCTTTAAAGACGGGATGAGGCATCCTTCCTGACGGCGACGACACAGAGGAACTCTCAATGAAAGCACCAATGTCGGTGTCAAAACCGGCGGATCTCGGGTAGGGGGTCCCGAACTGTGCGTCTAGGCGGATAGTAACAGGAGACAAGGGACACGATGTTTTTACCCAGGTTTGGGCCCTCTCGATGGAGGTAAAACCCTACTCCTGCTTCATTAATATTGATGATATGGGTAGTACAAGAGTAGATCTACCACGAGATCAGAGAGGCTAAACCCTATAAGCTAGCCTATGGTATCATTGTTGTTATGTCCTACGGACTAAAACCCTCCGGTTTATATAGGCACTGAAGAGGGTTTGGGTTACACAGAGTCAGTTACAATGGTAGGAGATCTACATATCCGTATTGCCAAGCTTGCCTTCCACGCCAAGGAAAGTCCCATCCGGACATGGGACGAAGTCTTCAATCTTGTATCTTCATAGTCCAGGAGTCTGACCAAAGGTGATAGTTCAGCTATCCGGACACCCCCTAATCCAGGACTTCCTCACCTGGTCCCCCAATCTGTAAGCATACCTTCGCCCCTGAAGTTGAACCGTCCAGGCTACTTGATGATGAAGCTAAATTTGAAGCTTTGAGTGGCATTGACTGGTCATCATCAACCTTCCGGTATAGAGAACAGGACGAAGGAGCAGAGAGGGTTGATCCAGAAGCTTCAGGCCAACAAGAGAACTGATCTGCTGGGCGGCTGATATTTGTGGCCTTCTGAAAAAACAGTTTAATCATTTGGACTTGGGGAGTCATGTAATAGGGTAGAAACTTTTCTCTGTCGTGTCATCATGCACATTTTGGTGCTCAACACTATTAAGCCCCTGTCTTATATTTGCCCGTATTATACTTATCATCTGTTTTCCTTATGCATAAGAAAGTCCTTAAACCATCCTACACACAGAAATAGATCACAAGAACCCTTGGCGGTTTACCGCAGGGCAGGTCATAATATCTTACATATAACCACTAATATGGAAAAAAGGAGTCACAGATAAGTCTGCTATGAATCATAACTTTGAAACACAACTATAATATCATACCTGTGATATTGAATTTGCACTGTCGGTTTATGTGACCTGAACAGTAAGAGTGATAACCCAATCTTTAGAAGCCAACACTTCCAAATGTTTGATGATTGTCATATGCTGGCGACTTATCGTCCAAATCCAAGCCGGGTTAAATAGAAACCACACATATATGCCTTAGATCTGAACAAAAAAGTCCCAAGAGAAAACCAAAATTGTTTTCAAAAAACTTAAGCCAAACAGAGAAAAATTGAGGCTTCTGATTCGAATACGATCAGTAAACCGGACAAAAAGGGGTTAAGATAGGATTCGAATACGATTATGAAGCCCCCAAATGGTTTTGGCATTGCGCCGATCAAGAGGGTACCGAGAGGTATGCTCTCTTTGGTTCGAATACGACCTATGTTTGAACAGGAAGCCCCCAAATGACCTTGAGAGTTTTTTTAACGACTCTGATTCAAATACGATCAAAGTCAGACCCGAAAGGGGTTAAGCTATGATTCAAATATGACCAAGAAGCCCCCTACTGGGTTCGGCATTGTGCCGATCAAGAGGTTACCGACAACTATGTTCTCTTTGGTTCGAATACGACCTATGTTTGAATAGGAAGCCCCCAAGTGATCATGAGTTTTAACAGCTATGATTCGAATATGATCATGAGCCGGATCAAGAGGGGTTAAAGCTGTGATTCGAATATGATCAGCCCCCATTTGGTCTTTGGAATTATGATGATGAAGACATATGATCATTGAGGATGAAAAAGGACAGAGGTCCTGCTTTAATACTTATAATATATACATCGTCAAAAATATGTACATCATGAGAGCCGGTGGCTCAAGTGTAGTAAGGCCGAAGGTGAGCGATATTCCATGGCCGGCGGGTCTCCTCCTCTGACATACGTGAGTCTTTGTGCTCTCGAATATCGATAAGGTAGTATGACCCTTTGTTCAAGTTCTTGCTGACCACAGAGGGCCCTTCCCAAGGTGAGGATAACTTGTGTGCATCAGTTTGATCCTGGATGAGCTAGAGCACCAAATCACCTTCTTGAAAGGTTCCGGACTTAACCCGACGGCTGTGATAACGGCGCAGGTCTTGCTGGTAAATCGCCGAGCGGGTTGCTGCCAAGTCACACTTTTCGTCTAACAGGTTGAGTGCATCCTGACGCGCTTGTTCATTATCAGCTTCAACATAAGCCGCCACGCGGGGAGAGTCATGACGGATGTCACTAGGGAGAACCGCTTCTGCTCCATAAACCATGAAGAAAGGCATGTAATTCATAGACCTATTGGGGGTAGTATTGATGCTCCATATCACAGAAGGTAACTCCTCCACCCAACAACTCGGCGTCCGTTGCAAAGGAATCATAAGCCGGGGCTTGATGCCTTTCAAGATTTCCTGATTGGCTCTTTCAGGTTGACCATTGGATTGGGGGTGAGCTACTGATGAAACGTCAAGCCGAATATGCTCACGTTGACAAAACTCCTCCATGGCACCCTTGGACAAATTAGTACGATTGTCAGTTATAATGCTGTGTGGAAAGCCAAAACAAAAGATCACCTTTTTCATGAATTGAACCGCCGTGGCTGCATCACACTTACTAACTGGCTCTGCCTCAACCCACTTTGTGAATTTGTCAACCGCCACCAAGAGGTGGGTCTTTTTATCTTTGGACCTTTTCAAAGGCCCAACCATGTCGAGTCCCCAGACTGTAAACAGCCAAGTAATTGGAATCATCCTCAATTCTTGAGCCGGCACGTGAGCTCGTCATGAGAATTTCTGACAACCATCACATTTACTGACCAGATCCTCCGCATCAGCGTGAGCCGTTAGCCAATAAAATCCATGACGAAAAGCTTTGGCCACAAGGGACTGTGGACCGGCATGATGGCCACAATCTCCTTCATGAATCTCATGAAGAATTTCTTGACCTTCCTCAGGAGAGACACAACACTAAAACGCCCCCGTGACACTGCGATGATGCAACTCACCATTGGCAATTGTCATTGACTTAGACCACCGGGTTATCTACCTAGCCAAGGTTTCATCCTCAGGCAACTCACCCCGGGTCATGTAAGCCAAATATGGCACTGTCCAATCTGGGATGACATGAAGAGCCGCCACCAATTGTGCTTCTGGGTCAGGAACAACCAAGTCTTCCTCTGTAGGTAACTTGACATAAGGGTTATGCAGAATATCCAAGAAAGTGTTAGGTGGCACCGGATTACGCCGAGATCCCAGCCGACTTAAATAGCTCAGGCTCCGGCTCGGGCGAGGGGTCGAATGAATCATGTCTCGACTATAAGAATATGCCTCCTGCTGCGCCAAAGTCGTCTAAAGAAGTTCTATGACCCTTCGTGTTTCAAACACCGTCGGAGAGTCGCCATCCACCGGGAGAGCCGCCAATCGTGCCGTCGTAGCGATCATGTTCTCCAAAGGGTTAGAATAATGACCCTATGGCGTTGGTACATAGTGAGGTGGAGCAGCATTCGGACAAGGAGGTTCCATCACCCATGGCTGAACCGACGTCCCAGCCCCGAGCATTCCAACCTGGTTAGCCTCCGGCGGGTTACTGGGGCCTGCACCGGGTGTGCGGAAGAGGTTTCTAGGATCATAATCCGGAGACAGACGGGATTGAGACTTCTAGTACCTTCTCCTCATGATCTCATTTGACGCGTTCAGATCCATCATAAGCTGGAGAGCCTTTGATTGAATCAGCTGGGCTCGAGCATCCAAATCCGCCCGCTCCGCGGCCTTCCTGACGTCCTCTACTGCCAGGTTTTCCTTGGCTTGCACTACCTCCTCATGTAACTGTGCCACTTCTGCATCGTGTTGAGCTTGATCCGCCAGATTTACCACGACGGTTAACAGAGCAGTCATCTTATCCATTAAAGCCATCAGGACCTGAGCCGGCGGGCGCGTAGGGCCTCCTGCCCTGGCTGCCATCACCACTGTTGACCCGAAATTCCTTGCTGCCGCAGCCGTAGAGTTTTTCCCGGGTTGCGTGTCAGCCATGAAGATCTCAACTCTTCTCGGCGGCTCAAAGGGGTCCGGAATACTGCTGCCATCAGAACAGCCCCCAAGCCCACCATCTTGCAGTTGATACAATGAATCTGTCTCACCCGTGGACAATTCACCATCAGAGTAGATGGCCGTCTCAGCGCCGGACACAGATCCTTCAGAACATTCCCCTCCATGGATGCATCCCACGAAGGCACACTTCACGGCGGGCTGAGTTCGGGTGGGTCTTGCATGCTAAGACGTCTCGATGATGTCGGTGCAGATGTTCGGCTCAGGGCCCGGCTCGTCGATCTTGCCGATGAAGACGTGGATTCCGCCAAAGGGGACCCGGTACCCATAATCAATTGAGCCGGCGTCCGGGCCCCAGCCTGCGTCGTGGATGTAGAGCTTGCCGCGATGACTCTTGGTCATCTGCCACAGCGTATCTGAGGGAGTCCTGGACTAGGGGGTGTCCGGATAGCCAAACTATCATCATCGGCCGGACTCCAAGACTATGAAGATACAAGATTGAGGACTTCGTCCCGTGTCCGGATGGGACTTTCCTTGGCGTGGAAGGCAAGCTTGGCGATACGGATATGTAGATCTCCTGCCATTGTAACCGACTCTGTGTAACCCTAGCCCTCTCCGGTGTCTATATAAACCGGATGGCTTTAGTTCGTAGGACGAACAACAATCATACCATAGGCTAGCCTCTAGGGTTTAGCCTCCTTGATCTCGTGGTAGATCTACTCTTGTAACACACATCATTAATATTAATCAAGCAGGACGTAGGATTTTACCTCCATCAAGAGGGCCCGAACCTGGGTAAAACATCGTGTCCCTTGTCTCCTGTTACCATCCGCCTAGACGCACAGTTTGGGCCCCCCTACCCGAGATCCGCAGGTTTTGACACCGACATTGGTGCTTTCATTGAGAGTTCCTCTGTGTCGTCACCGATAGGCTCGATGGCTTCTTCGATCATCAACAACGACGCAGTCCAGGGTGAGACCTTCCTCCCCGGATAGATCTTCGTATTCGGCGGCTTTGCACTGCGGGCCAATTCACTTGGCCATCTGGAGCAGATCGAAAGCTACGCTCCTGGCCGTCAGGTCAGATTTGGAAGTTTGAACTTCACGGCTGACATCCGCGGGGACTTGATCTTCGATGGATTCGAGCCACAGCCAAGCGCGCCGCACTGTCACGATGGGCATGATTTAGCTCTGCAGCCGGACAGTACCCTGGAGGCCGCACTCGAGTCCGCTCCAATCTTTAATTCGGAGCCGGCTGCGCAGATTGAGGACGGGTGGCTAGACACCGCCTCGGGGGCTGCAACCTCTACGGCGATAGAGCCGAACACTGACCTTGTCCCTCATGAAGCTCGTGACTCCGAGGTGCCGGACTCCTCGCCGGACTCCGAACCTCCCGCGCCCCCTCCAATCGAATCCGATTGGGCGCCGATCATGGAGTTCACCGCGGCGGACATCTTTCAACACTCACCTTTTGGCGACATCTTGAGTTCGCTAAAGTATCTCTCGTTATCAGGAGAGCCCTGGCCGGACTGCGGTCAGGATGGTTGGGATGCGGACGACGAAGAAATTCAAAACCCACCCACCACCCACTTGGTAGCCACTGTCGACGATCTAACCGACATGCTAGACTACGACTCCGAAGACATCGACGGTATGGACGACGATGCCGGAGACGACCAAGAACCAGCGCCTACCGGGCACTGGAAAGCCACCTCATCATATGACATATACATGGTGGATATCCCAAAGGATGGGAATGGCGAAGGAACAGCGGAGGATGACCCCTCCAAGAAACAGCCCAAGCGCCGGCGTCAGCGGCGCCGCTCTAAATCCCGCCACAGCAAGAATGAAGATTCCGGCACCAGAGATAATAACACCCCAGACAGTGCCGAAGACAACCCCCTCCAGCAAGATTCAGCACAGGAGGACGGAGACGCCAGCCCTCATGAGAGAGCGGCAGAAGAAGAGGTAGAGGATTATATGCCTCCCTCCGGAGACGAGGCAAGCCTCGACGACGACGAATTCGTCGTGCCTGAGGATCCCGTCGAACAAGAGCGTTTTAAACGCAGGCTTATGGCCACGGCAAACAGCCTCAAGAAAAAGCAGCAACAGCTTAGAGCTGATCAAGATCTGCTAGCCGACAGATGGACTGAAGTCCTCGCGGCCGAAGAGCATGAGCTCGAACGCCCCTCCAAAAGCTACCCTAAACGCAAGCTGCTCCCCCGATTAGAGGAGGAGGCGTATGAACCTGCATCACCAGCAGACAATACGGCTGACCGACCACCCCGTGGTCGCGACAGAGAGGCCCCTAGGCCCTTCACTAGAACCGTACCCCGGCATCGCTCGAAAAGCACAAGGCCACAGGGGAACGCTCCGGACTTGCGAGATATATTGGAGGATAAGGCAAGACAATCAAGATCGATCTATGGATCGCGTGGGCGCCCCATGATACGTGACGACAACCGTCGCGCCGGACACAGTAAGTCCGGCCGGGCCGAACAAAATAGACAAAGCTCTTTTGAGCTCCGTCGTGATATCGCCCAGTACAGAGGCGCCGCACACCCACTATGCTTCACAGATGAAGTAATGGATCATCAAATCCCCGAAGGGTTTAAACCCGTGAACATTGAATCCTACGATGGCACAACAGACCCCGCGGTTTGGATCGAAGACTATCTCCTTCACATCCACATGGCCCGCGGTGATGATCTTCACGCCATCAAATATCTCCCACTCAAGCTTAAAGGACCAGCCCGGCATTGGCTTAACAGCTTGCCAGCAGAGTCAATCGGGAGTTGGGAAGACCTGGAAGCCGCATTCCTCGATAACTTCCAAGGCACGTATGTGCGACCACCAGACGCTGATGACCTAAGCCACATAATTCAGCAGCCAGACGAATCGGCCAGACAATTCTGGACACGGTTCTTAACCAAGAAAAACCAAATCGTCGACTGTCCGGATGCGGAGGCCCTCGCGGCCTTCAAGCATAACATCCGCGACGAGTGGCTTGCCCGGCACCTGGGACAGGAAAAGCCGAAATCCATGGCAGCCCTCACATCACTCATGACCCGCTTCTGCGCGGGTGAGGACAGCTGGCTAGCACGCAGCAACAACCTCAGCAAAAATTCTGGCAGTCCGGATTTCAAGGACCGTAATGGCAGGTCGCGTCGCAACAAAAACAAACGCCGCATTAACGGCGATAATAGTGAAGATACGACAGTCAATGCCGGATTCAGAGGCTCTAAACCCGGTCAGCGGAAAAAGCCATTCAAAAGAACTACTCCGGGTCCGTCCAATTTGGACCGAATACTCGACCGCTCGTGCCAGATACACGGCACCCCCGAAAAACCAGCCAACCACACCAACAGGGACTGTTGGGTATTCAAGCAGGCAGGCAAGTTAATTGCCGAAAACAATGACAAGGGGCTGCATAGCGATGACGAGGAAGAGACCCGACCGCCGAACAATAGAGGACAGAAGGGTTTCCCCCCACGTGTGCAGACGGCGAACATGATATACGCAACACACATACCCAGAAGGGAGCGGAAGCATGCACTCAGGGATGTATACGCGATGGAGCCAGTTGCCCTGAAGTTCAATCCATGGTCCTCCTGCCTGATCACTTTTGACCGAAGGGACCACCCCACCAGCATCCGCCACGGCAGATTCGCCGCATTGGTTTTAGACCCAATTGTCGATGGATTTCACCTAACCAGAGTCCTGATGGACGGCGGCAGCAGCCTAAACCTGCTTTATCAGGATACAGTGCGCAAAATGGGCATAGACCCCTCAAGGATTAAACTAACCAAGACAACCTTTAAAGGCGTCATACTAGGTGTAGAAGCCAATTGTATATGCTCAGTTACACTGGAAGTGGTCTTCGGATCCCCGGATAACTTCCGAAGCGAGGAGTTAATCTTCGACATAGTTCCGTTCCACGGCGGCTATCATGCTCTGCTCGGACGTATTGCGTTTGCAAAGTTCAACGCGGTGCCGCACTACGCATACCTCAAGCTCAAGATGCCAGGCCCTCGAGGAGTCATCACGGTCAACGGAAACACTGAACGCTCTCTCCGAACGGAGGAACATACAGTGGCTCTCGCGGCAGAAGTACAGTGCAGCCTCTTAAGGCAATTCTCGAGTCAGGACGTTAAGCGACCGGACATGGCTAAACGCGCCCGAAGTAACCTAAAACAAGACCACCTGGCACGTTCCGAGCACGAGTAGCAGTGCGTCCCCAACCCCAGCCCCTGCAAAATTACAAGACAGGTCCTTCGCGTACATCATTATGCCCTGAAGATACCATGGGCATAGGGGGAGGGGCACGACCACGATAGGCCTAGAATGCGGCTCAACCACACCAGGGGCTCTCAAGTGTGTCATTCTTTTTTTCTTTTTCCTTTTTATTTTTACCTACAGGACTCCGTTCGTCAGAGGCCTTGTTCGGCAGCATACTGGCCAAACTTACGATGCAACAGCCAGGGGAGGAGAAAGGCTACAACGAATATCCAGGTGGTCTCCATTACGAGCATTAAATCTGTTTTATACACCATTCCGCAGCCTACCCCCTGGAGGGGGACATGTTTAATAGTCCCACCCCTTGCTTATCGCACCATTTGTATCGTTCTGCATTCACAGCAGTTTTTCTTGAATAAGTAATGCAACACCTTTTTGCTTCCAATTGCATTTCTTTCTTATACATATGTTCATTTATGACATGTTGCATCCGTACATTTTGGTACGGCTAAATACACCAAGGGTTTATGTTTCCCGCATCATGGTGTGATAAGTCCGAACACTTTCACAAGTGCGGCACCCCGAACTTATAGCATTATATGCATCGGCTCCGAATCATGTCTTGGGTCAATAGTTGGGTTTGCCCGGCTCCCATGTTTTGGTACCTTACGTTCCGTTGTATCGGCTAAGGTAGCACTGGGAGAACCACTGCGATTGCGCCCCAGTTGAGCTGGGCGAGCGCCTCAGTGGAGAAAGCTAAAACTGACCGTCATGATGAGGCGAGAGCCGGTCGCTGTTCGAGAGGTTTTTTGTGAGTCCCTAAAGACTTATGCCGCTTAGAGCGAGGAGCCGGCTTTGTCCGGCCCAGGCGTGGATAGCGCCCCAAATTCGGCCTTCCGAAGACTAGGGGCTTCGCCGAAATTTAAAATTATAGAATTCTATGGCTATGTGAGAGTGTTCAAGCATTATAAGTCCGGTTGCCTTGTTCGTTGTGTTGAGCGCCTCCCTAGATGGAGCCAGAAATGGGAACAAGAGTTCTCAAATTTTTCCCGAACACCCCAGCACTCGTGGCATGGGGGCTGAAGCCGACGACTTGCCATCTCTCAGATTTGATAAACAGCCGCACAGAAGGTAATATTTTAAATTAACAAGCGTTGCTTAGCGCATATGAACTAAGTTTTCAGCGCACAGGATAACAAAATGCGAGTCTACTCAAATATTACATCCTTGGAGCACTCACCCGCAATAGTGCGGGCACCCTTCAGCACAGTCTTACAATACATCTCGGGGGTACGATACTCCTTGCCCAGCGGTGGCACGTCCGTCACAAGCTTCTCAGCATCCATCTTGCCCCAGTGCACCTTTGCACGGGCAAGGGCCCGACGGGCACCTTCAATAGAGGCGGAGTGCTTGATGACTTCAACCCATGGACACGCATCCACCAGCCGCCGCACCAGGCCGAAGTAGCTCCCAGGAATGGCCTCCTTCGGCCACAGCCGAACTATGAGGCCCTTCATGGCCTGTTCGGCCACCTTGTGGAGCTTGAACAGCTGCTTCAGCTGGTCGCTAAGGGGCACCGGATGTCCGGCCTCAGCATACTGAGACCAGAAGACCTTCTCCGTCGAGCTCCCCTCCTCGGCCCGGTAGAACGCGGCAGCATCGGACACGCTGCGAGGAAGATCTGCGAACGCTCCTAGAGAGCTCTGATTTGGGGTAAGTAACAGGTAATTAACACTCACATGCTTACTTTGCATGAAAAATGCCTTACCCGCTGCTATTTTCTTCAACGCCTCGATTTCTTGGAAGGCCGTGTAGGCTTCGGCCTTAGCGGCTTTGGCACTCTCAAGAGCCGATGCAAGCTCAGACTCTCGAGTCTTCGAGTCACGCTCCAGGCTCTCATGTTTTTCCACGAGATCCTGGAGCTCTTGCTGTACCTCCGCCACCCGCGCCTCCTGCTTCTCTCGCTCGGTGCGCTCCCCGGCCGCATTACATTCGGCCGCAGCCACCGCCTCCCAGGGTCACCACCTCGTTAGTGGCCCCTGCAATACCCATGTTATCCTTGTCATTCTTTTTGCAACCAAAATCCTTTTCTGTAAGGTACAATTTTAATAAGGTCTTACTCACCTTCCTTGTCCTCGAGCTGCTTCTTGGCACGGCCGAGCTCGTTCTCGGACCGCTCGAGGCTTTGCTTCAAAGTATTGACCTCCGCAGTCAGTGCCGCAGAGGTCAGCAGCGCAGCCTGCAATCCCATATTGACATATTTTTTATGACTCCTGCGTATATCTTTTTAGATCCTCAGTCCGGCTTTTCTTTCCGAACACCGAACCGAGCATTAGGGGCTACTATCTATGCGGTACTATATTACATATATCAAAATTCTTACCTCAAAGCCTGTTAGAAGGCTGCTGCAGGCTTCGGTCAGCCCGCTCTTGGCGAGCTGAACCTTCTGAATCACCGCACTCATAACAGTGCGGTGTTCCTCTTTGATGGAGGCGCCATTGAGCGCCTCCAGCAAGCTATCCGGCGCCTCCGGTTGGACGGAGGCTGCCGGCGTCACGGTCTTGCCCTTCTTACGAAGGGGCCGCCCGCCGGACTCCGGAGCCACTATGGGTTCCGGGGCCGAGTCCGGTGCAAAGTCCGGGAGGTTGTCCTGCGACACCTCCGGGGCCTCCTCCTCCTGGTGGGTCCCTTCCCGGGATCCCACCTCGGCATCGTCCGTATCACGAGGGGTGGAGGCGGTCGGAAGAGAATCCATATCCGGCGCACCTAAGGACCCGCTCGACGAAGCGGGAAGATCATCCTTGGGCGGACTGCAGGGTTGTATGCGGCATTAGAAAGACATTATGTGGCGAAAAGAAAAAACCATGAAGTTATTCGGGAGTCCGGATACTTACGATCTCGCCAGGGGCTTGGCCCTTGGGGGCCAGTCCTCGTCGTCATCACTGGCGTTGGCAGAGCAGTCCGGGGAAAGAGTTTTTCCCTTCTTGGACCCTTCGGCCTCCCTCGTTGGGGAGGCCTTCCTTTTCCTCCCTCCCCCCGCTGGGGGAGAGGCTTTCTTCTTCTCCTCCTCGCCTTTGCGAGAGGAGTCGGCCTCGGAGTCATCATCCGATAACACCTGAAAACGGGAACCCTTCCGAGTGCCCGTGGCCTTCTTCTTGGCCTTCTTCTCTGGCACCACGTGGGGTGCCGGAGCCAGCAGCCCCGTTAAGCGGGCGTCCGCTGGGTCCTCTGGCAATGGGGCCGGACAGATAGTCTGTTCGGCCTTCGTCAGCCAGTCCTGTCAAAGGAAAGGGAGTTTAGATCCCGCATAGAGTCAAACTATGGAAAACAAGCGTCCCGTAAAGGACAAAATCGCTTACCTCGTCAGCCGGACGCTGCGAGCTGAATCCGCGATCTTCGGTAGCGGATGCGGGAGCCTCGGTGCCCTTGAACAGCACCTTCCAGACATCTTCGTGTGTAGTGTCGAAGAGCCCGCTCAAAGTCTGGTGCTGCGCCGGATCGAACTCCCACATGTTGAAGCCCCGTCGTTGGCACGGGAGGATCCGGCGGATGAGCATGACCTGGACTACGTTGACAAGCTTGAGCTTCTTGTCCACTAGCTTTTGGACGCAGGCTTGGAGTCCGGTCAGCTCCTCCGAATCACCCCATGTCCGGCCGCTCTCTTTCCAGGAGGTGAGCCGTGTGGGGATGCCAGATCTGAATTCGGGGGCCGCTGCCCATTCGGGGTCACGCGGCTCGGTGATGTAGAACCACCCCGATTGCCACCCCTTAATGGTTTCCACGAAAGTGCCCTCAAGCCAAGTAACGTTGGACATCCTGCCCACCATGGCGCCTCCGCACTCCGCTTGGCTGCCCTTCACAACCTTCGGCTTGACACTGAAGGTCTTGAGCCACAAGCCGAAGTGGGGCTGGATGCAGAGGAAGGCCTCACACACGACGATAAACGCCGAGATGTTGAGGATGAAATTCGGGGCCAGATCATGGAAATCCAGGCCGTAGTAGAACATGAGCCCCCGGACAAAGGGATGGAGTGGGAAGCCCAGTCCGCGGAGGAAATGGGTAAGAAATACTACCCTCTCATGGGGCCTGGGGGTGGGGATGAGCTCTCCCTCGTCGGGGAGCCGATGCGCGATGTTGCTGGATAAATATCCGGCGCTGCGCAGCTTCTGGATGTGCCCCTCCGTGACGGAGGAGGCCATCCACTTGCCTCCCGCTCCGGACATAGTTGGAGAAGGTTGAGGTGAGATGTGCGGACTTGGGCGCTGGAGCTCGAGTTCGCGGAGATGGATAAGCCAAGGAGGAAGAAGGCGCAGGTAAAAGGGTTGGATCTTTATCCCCTTATATGGGCGGACAAAAACATGTGTCCCCACCGGCCTGATAAAACTCGCTTATCTCCCAAGCGCCGCAATCAATGGCGCGGTTGGGTTACCCACGTCCGTATTGATGGGAATCCCGGAATAAGGGGAACACGATCTCTGCTTCGACAAGACGTGCCAAGGAAACCGCTTCGCTAAACGCGCTGAGGTGGTACAATAAAAACAATTCGAGTAAAGGCTTGGTAGTGGTGTGACGTCACGCCACCAAATACGTCAGCAGATTGAACTTGTGTAAATATTATTCTCTCTACGGTGGTATGTGGAATTTATTTTGCAGAGCCGGACACTATCCTGGTGTTCACAATCTTCTATAAATTATTCGGAGGAGGAACCCGCCTTGCAATGCCGAAGACAATATGCGCGCCGGACTCGTCGTCATTGAAGCCTGGTTCAGGGGCTACTGAGGGAGTCCTGGACTAGGGGGTGTCCGGATAGCCGAACTATCATCATCGGCCGGACTCCAAGACTATGAAGATACAAGATTGAAGACTTCATCCCGTGTTCGGATGGGACTTTCCTTGGCGTGGAAGGCAAGCTTGGCGATACGGATATGTAGATCTCCTACCATTGTAACCGACTCTGTGTAACCCTAGCCCTCTCCAGTGTCTATATAAACCGGATGGCTTTAGTCCATAGGATGAACAACAATCATACCATAGGCTAGCTTCTAGGGTTTAGCCTCCTTGATCTCGTGGTAGATCTACTCTTGTAACACACATCATCAATATTAATCAAGCAGGACGTAGGGTTTTACCTCCATCAAGAGGGCCCGAACCTGGGTAAAACATCGTGTCTCTTGTCTCCGGTTACCATCCGCCTAGACGCACAGTTCAGGACCCCTACCCAAGATCCGCCGGTTTTGACACCGACAGTATCCCTTGAGCCCTTCAAAGCTGCCATTCAAGAACTCAAATCCACCATGCACTGGCCCCACGGTGGGCGCCAACTGTCGTGGAAACATCACGACAGATGTCCTAGCAAAAGGACTTAGTTATGGATCCATCGCAACTGGGAAGCTTAAAGGGGTTAAGCGAGACAAAGGACACGGGAGTTTATACTGGTTTGGCCCCTTGCATTAAAGGTAATGGCTTAATCCAGTTTGAAGTGGGATTGCTTATGTCTCGATTACCAGGGAGCGAATTCGCTTGATCTAGTTCTCGATCTGATCTTACTTGTCCTAAACCGCCGCCGGGTCGTCCCTTTATATACTGAGGTCTGAAAGTGCAACTATCCCTAGGTGGTTTTGGTAATTCATAACAACATATAGCTCATTGAGCTAATGCTATTCCAAGAAAAATATTTCAGGAAAGCTCAATGAGTGGCATGGCATGGATGATGAAAGTGGATCCCTCAAAATATTAAGGACAAAGGATTGGCTCAAGCTCAAAAGCTCAAGACTCTACATTTTACATTTCAGTGATCCAAGATCACATTGAGTCTATAGGAAAAGCCAATACTATCAAGGAGGGATGAGGTGTTGCTTAATGAGCCTCTTGCTTCAAGTGCTTAGTGATATGCTCCAAAAACCCTCAACTACTTTCTCACATCCACATATGACCTAAACCCAAAGTCAAAATCGATCCTATCGATTCTTTCTATCCGGCGCCACCGAGTTTAAATGTCATAGCCAGTGCCACAAATCCTAGGCAAATCGGTCTCACCGATAGGGATCTCGGTCTCAACAAGATGGGATTGTAATCTCTCTGTTTCCCTTCGTAACATTTCGGTCTAACCGAAGTGAGCGATCGGTCTCACCGAGATTGCAATGTAAACTCTCTGTTTCCCTTTCGTAACATTTCGGTCTCACCGAAAAGAGCGAATCGGTCCCACCGAGTTTACCTGAACAACTCTCTGGTTAGCTAATTACCAAAATCGGTCTCACCGAGTTTGCATAATCGGTCTCACGGAGATTACGTTAGGCCCTAACCCTAACCATATCGGTCCGACCGAGTTGCATGTCAGTCCCACCGAAAATCCTAACGGTCACTAGATTTGCTAAAATCGGTCCGACCGAGTTTCTCGATTCGGTCCCACTGAGTTTGGTGAATTGTGTGTAACGGTTAGATTTTGTGTGGAGGCTATATATACCCCTCCACCTCCTCTTCATTCCTGGAGAGAGCCATCGGAACAAACCTACACTTCCAACTTACCAGTTCTGAGAGAGAACCACCTACTCATGTGTTGAGGCCAAGATATTCCATTCCTACCATATGAATCTTGATCTCTAGCCTTCCCCAAGTTGCTTTCCACTCAAATCTTCTTTCCACCAGATCCAAATCCTATGAGAGAGAGTTGAGTGTTGGGGAGACTATCATTTGAAGCACAAGAGGAAGGAGTTCATCATCAATGCACCATTTGTTACTTCTTGGAGAGTGGTGTCTCCTAGATTGGCTAGGTGTCACTTGGGAGCCTCTGAAAAGATTGTGGAGTTGAACCAAGCATTTTGTAAGGGCAAGGAGATCGCCTACTTCGTGAAGATCGACCGCTAGTGAGGCATGTCCTTCGTGGGCGACAGCCATGGTGGGATGGACAATGTTGCTTCTTCGTGGACCCTTCGTGGGTGGAGCCCTCCGTGGACTCGCGCAACCGTTACCCTTCGTGGGTTCAAGTCTCCATCAACGTGGATGTACGATAGCACCACCTATCGGAACCATGACCAAAACATCTATGTCTCCAATTGCGTTTGAATCCTCCAAACCCTTCCCTTTACATTCTTGCAAGTTGCATGCTGTAATTTCCGCTGCTCATATACTCTTTGCATTCTTGCTTGAATTGTGTGAATATTGCTTGACTTGTCCAAAGATAGCTAAAGTCTGCCAAAGTCTAAAATTGGGAAAAGGTTAAGTTTTTAATTGGTCAAGTAGTCTAATCACCCCCCTCTAGACATACTTCAAGGTCCTACAAGTGGTATCAGAGCTTTGGTATCCATTTGCTTTGATTTCCATAGCTTTTGGTGGTCATAGCCTTGGTTTCACAACCTAGGAGAGTATGGCATCTAGCGAGGGAAATTATCACCGTCGAGGTCCTTACTTTGATGGCACTAATTTTGCTAGTTGGAAGCATAAGATGAAAATGCATATTCTCGGACATAACCCCGCCGTTTAGGCTATTGTGTGTATTGGCTTGCAAGGTGAATTCTTTGATGGGAGAGATCCGAACCGTGAAGCTAGTGCGGATGAATTGAAGATGCTACAATACAATGCTCAAGCTTGTGATATCCTCTTCAATGGCTTGTGCCCCGAAGAATTCAACAAAATCAGCCGTCTTGAGAATGCAAAGGAAATTTGGGATACTTTGATTGATATGCATGAAGGTACCGACTCCGTCAAGGAATCCAAGTTGGATGTGCTCCAAAGTCAGCTTGACAAGTTCAAAATGAAGGATGGTGAAGGTGTCGCTAAAATGTACTCTAGGCTTTCTCTTATCACAAATGAGATTGCCAGCTTAGGAAGTGAAGAGATGACCGACAGATTCATCATCAAGAAGATCCTAAGAGCATTGGATGGAAAGTATGATACTGTGTGCACATTGATCCAAATGATGCCAAATTACAAAGATCTCAAGCCAACGGAGGTCATTGGAAGAATTGTTGCTCATGAGATGTCACTCAAGGATAAGGAGGAACTTCACAACAAGTCAAGTGGTGCTTAAAAAGCCTCATGTGAAGCCCCCACATCATCAAGTGAGAAACAAACCTTCAATGAAGAATTGAGCTTAATGGTGAAGAACTTCAACAAATTCTACAAGAGTAGAAGCAAAGAAAGAAGCTCTAAGTCAAGGTCCTACAATGACAAAAGATCTTCTAGTCGAGAGCACAATTGCTACAATTGTGGGAGACCCGGGCACTATTCCAATGAGTGTACGGCACCCTACAAAAGAAGAGAAGATTCTCCAAAAAGAAGTAGAAGAGAAGAATCACCTCCAAGAGAGAGAAGGAGTAGAGATGATCGTTATGAACGAAGACCTTCATGGAGAAGCAAGGATTCGGAAAGGAAGGACAAGTCATCAAAGATCTACACAAAACGAAGACATCAATCTCATGTTGGTGAATGGGTATCCGTCTCCGACTCCGACAATCACTCCGAAAGAAGCTATCACTCTGACTCCGAATATACTCAAGATGAAGGTGTTGCCGGTCTAGCACTTATATGAACCAACTCCTACGCCATATTTGATTCACCAAATGAAGGAATTGGAAGATGCTTCATGGCCAAAGGTCCTAAGGTAACAAACCCCTAGTATGTTGATTTTAATAGTGATGAAGATGACTTGTTAGGTGATGATGATTTACTTATTGACAACTCTAGTAATGAATACTATGATGAAACGTCAATTAATCATCCTAATCAAGATAAAACGGATGACAATGATAAGGAGAAGATTGAGCTTCTAACTAAAGAACTAAACACTCTTAAGTTAGCTCATTAAACTAACTTCGAACATCATCGAGAACTTTTAAGGGCTCATGAGAAGTTACGCTTTGAAAAACTCAATCTTGAGCAAGAGCATGAGTTCTTAAAGGCAATCAATGATGATCTCCGTAAGAAAATTTCTTCTTACATTGCCAAGCTTTTACTCTTATCTCCTTACATGCCTCAAGTCAAGTCTAGTAACAAGAACAAGAAAGATTCTTCCTCTAGTAGTAACAATAATAATGCTAAATCCAATATTGTTGCTTCTAGTAGTTCTCTTGATTCCACTAATGATTCTCTTAGCCAAGTTACACTTGAGCAAGAAAATAGCTTATTGAAGGGAATTATAGAGAAAGATGTATACAAGAGCCTTGCCGGGAGTAAGCAATTCGAGGAAATTGTACGCAAGCAAGGAAGGCACCGGAAGAATCAAGGTGTTGATTTTGAACGAAAGTTCAATGCCAATGGATTTGAGTGGGAAGAAGATCAATACCCCAAGAAGAAGTTTGTTCCTCAACAAGAGAAGTATGATCCTACTTCCTTCAAGGGAACACAGGCACAAGATGATCTTCCACCACAAGACCACAAGAACAAAGGCAAGGACAAGCTTCAAGAGGAGATTGATGCATTTGAAGAAGCACCTAAGACCTTGGTCTAGTGGGTTCCCAAGACTACGTCAAGTTCTACTTCATCAAGTACAACTACAACTCCAAGGATTCCCATCAAGATGATGTGGATCCCGAAGAAGAAGAACTAGAGTGTTCTTGAGGGTGACTCTACAAACATTCTTCACTCATATCATTATGGCAAGGACAAGTGCAATCAACTTCCATATCTTGCACTAGTTCAAGGAGTCACAAACCCTCATGTTGGTAAGGCAAGGGACAAGGTAACCTAATGTTTTCATGGACATCATCTTGTGTGTGCATCATTCTATGTCTATGGATATTCTTGTTTGTTCCTTGTGGGACTAACCCATGTAGGTATTGAAAGTGCAACTCACTCCAAAGGATTGCTCCAAATGATCTACATCAACATTGAGCATTCACATCTTCAACACCTACATGAAGTCATCATCGACAAAGCCCAAGGTTAGTTCATCCCCCTAAGGTGGGATCTCACATCTTGGGGGAGCTCAACTCTAAGAATTGAGTCAAAGCAACTGTAATGATGTGAACATATCAATGCATTATTTAAAAGTGGTAACCCCACTTGAGCTTAAAAGATGGGTATGACCTATGATCAAATGTTCTCATTTCACTCCTAAGTCAATATACTCATATATAGATGACCTAGCCATTGCCAATTGTTTGATAGGTGCTAGAATTGGTTGTGCATGCTTTGCCACATATTTCATTTGCCATTTTATTGTGTGAGCATGTTGGTTGCATATTTACTCATTCGAGGACATCCACTTGTTGTTTTAATTGATTGGTTTCTTTTTCTTTGGCCAAGTGGATGGACAAGAATGCCTAAGAACCTTCTCTAGCTATCTATGCTTTTCTCATCTCAAACTCTATTCATGCTACATCACAAAATTTGATCAAGTCAGATTCGAACCACACTGTGTGAGGAGCACTCGGAGTCCCCGATTCGTCATAGACTTAAACTTCCAAAACTTCTTTGTGCGTTTCGGTCTGACCGATTCTTCCATTTCGGTCATACCGAGATCACTAAGTCGATCTAGGTTTTCAATCTCGGTGCAACCGATTTGAACTTTTCGGTCACATCGAGTTGTTGTAACTATCAACAGTTATGCATCTCGGTGCCACCGAGTCGTTCCACTCGGTCACACTGACAGGTCGGGCTATATATTCACACGGGCAAAAATTTGGAAAACTTTCTCCAAACCTCTTCGCCCGCGCATAGCTCGCTCTGCCTTCTAGGTCTCCGGATCGTCGACTTCGTCGCCAGCCGCCTCCTGTCGCTGGTCTCCGCCGCCGTCAACGGATTTCATCTCCGCCGTTGCCGCCATAGCGAGTTCATCGCCGAACTAGGGTATGAACTCGATCACACTGCTATCCTCATCTAATTCTCAACACATTGTGTTCATTATGATTCTTGCCATGATTGAAACACCTCTATCCAGTCAAAACAATCCATAGAATAGATGCGATTTGAAAATTTAGGGTTAGGTTTCCGCCGAAACCATCCTGGACCACCGAGTTTTAGAACTCGGTCCCACCGATTTGGCTAACACCATTGCACTAGTAACTCTCAGTCTGATCGAGAATTGCTAATCGGTGTGACCGATTTTAGAACTTTGTGAAACCCTAGCAATCTCGGTGCCACCGAACTATGACTCGGTCTGACCGAGTTTACTAGTTTAGGTTCCAAAACTGCTTCGGTATCACCGAGTTTGAAAATTGGTTGATCCGAAATGCTTTCTGTGGAAAACTAAAACTAAGTTTTTGAATCACTATTTTGCAAAAATCTCTGCATTTTTTGATGCTCATCCACTCTATCTCATCTATAACTATTCACAGGGTCAGCAGTTAGTGTTTTCAACATGTCAGACCAAAGTGACAGCAAGAACAGGGAAGAGGAGCAGGTTCAGATGAGTGAGGGCACTAGTCCTTCCAGCACCCCAAGCAATCTGCCTAAAGCTGCCACCAGGGCCAGAAAGAAGAGAACCGCATACTCTGTGGATGAGGATTATGTGGCAGCTGAAGATGAGGCCACTTCCAAGAAGAAGGTGGTCAAAAAAGAATATGGTTCAGCTGCAGCCACTAAGCCAGTAGTGCATAACAAGGCACCTGCAAGAAGGATTCCCACTTCCAAACCCAGGAAGGTTGCCACTGGAGAAACCATGAAGTTTACTATTGAGTCATAAGATGAAGCTGCTGGTCTAGACAAAAAGAAAAAGAGAGTCAGAACCACTACTGCCAAAGTTCTTGGCAATCCCTCTATGAGGAGAGATGATGAAGAAGAGGAAGAAGAGGTTGCCGCACGAGCACCCAAGGCACAAAAGCTGATGGGTGATGCTATAAGGTCAGGGGCTGCAACATCAAAGCCCAAAAAAGCACCCAACGAGGAATACCAGGAGTATACCAGCTGCTGAGAAGAACAAGGCCCCAGTGCCTGAAACTGTTGCTGAGGAAGAAGACGATGAAGAGCATGTGTTGAGAAAGCTGAAGCCAAAGATTCCAGACCACAATGATGCTCATCATGTGGCTGAGAACATGAAGCTGAGAAAGGATGCAGGACTCAGACAATGGAGGTTGTCTGATCCCTATGCCATCAGGAGAAGGACTGTTGTTGACTACAGGTTCCACACTAAGGAACAACAGGATTTCTATGAGACAGTGTTGTTGGATAAGAAGCCTATAGTGTGTGATATGAGGTGGGTCGACTAGACCTACATGAAGGAGAATGAGGAACACTATCCTGGAGTGCAAGATAGTTTCATTACTTGTGGAGTTGCAGACTTTGTTGGGCAGAAGCTCACAAAGTGGAATGATGAGCTCATCATGCAATTCTACTCCATAGCACACTTCTACCCAGATGGCAGGATAGTGTGGATGTCTGAAGGTACAAGGTACCAATCAACTATTGAGGAATGGGAAAATCTGATCAATACACCCAAGGAGCAGGAAGATGACTTGGATGTCTATACCAAGAAGAAGATGGATCACAATTCCATCGCTCATATGTAGAAGGAGATCCCAGATGCTGCAGTTGAGACACATAAATTTGGATCTGTACATTATCTTCTGTCAGGACTCCCAACGATCAACTGGATTCTAAGGCATACTCTTTTTCCCATGTCAGGTGACCACAACATGATAAGAGGCCATGCTATAAACTTGCTACACTTGTTTGATGTGCCACAGAAATTCAAGGTCATGAGCCTCATGGTTGTGACTATCAAGAGGACAGCAGCAGACCAAAAGAGAAGTTGTGGATATGCCCCACAAACTCAGGAGTTGATTAACTCAAAGATGGGCACAGGAAAATATCTATTGGATAAGGAACACTTTGTTCTCTATCCAGACTTTGAGGACAATCAAGTTGTGATGAATGAGAATGAACCATCATCAGTACAAGCTCAAGAGAAGAAGGAGAAAGCAAAGAAAGAGAAGGCTGCCAAGATGCCAACTCAAGAGGAGGCATCTGAGTACTTTTTGAAGAACAAGAAGGAGCAGCTTGGTTACTTGATAGCATCAACTCTGAGGACTGAGAAGGGGCTGTCCACCCTAACTCAAAACCAGGAGAGCCTGGAAAGAATCATGGAACAAAAATTCTATGATTTAGATGTCAAAGTAACTGAGATTCAGTCAGTTGGGGAGCAGCTACAGGATGACACGCAGGAGAGGAAGGGCAGGACAACTACTGATGCATTTGCCAGTGCGCCTAGTGCTCAGAGATCAGCTACAAAGCCAGTAACAGACACCAGAGTCACTTCATCTGCACCAGCTACAGCTCCAGTGCAACCAGCTCCAACACCAACTCCTTCAGCTCCATCCACATCAACTGAAGTCTTCATCCAAGGAGCCATCTCTACACCACCAACTGAAGACCAAGCCTGAGAGACGATATAGTATTATGCATTTTCTAGGAACTTTTTGGTAACTTGTTGCCAAAGGGGGAGAAAAATGTATAGATCATAGGCTTCGAGAGAGAGAGAGTTTGCTTTTGTTCTCTCTTGTCTTCTTGGTTGAACTTTGTTTGCTTTTGATTGCTTGAGATACTATGCTATTATCTGTGAGACATTGATGATCATGTGTTTGATCATTAGCTACACTTATGCTTGTTAGATGATATTATCTTACTTATCCTTATATGATCATTCACTTTGCTTGGTGATGAGTGCATGTATTCAATCTTTATTATTTTGAGCGCTCCACCAAGATATATATGACATGGAAGAGTAACCCATGAGCCTAATTCCTTGTGCATTTGAAGTCCAAAGGAAATCTTAAACTATGCACAAATTTAGGGGGAGCTCTTGCTTATCACATACTTCTCAAAGCGACGATGTTTTTCAATCCTATTATCATTTGTCGAAGCTTTGATCTATATGTTGTCCTCAATTACCAAAAAGGGGGAGATTGAAAGTGCAACTATCCCTAGGTGGTTTTGGTAATTCATAACAACATATAGCTCATTGAGCTAATGCTATTCCAAGAAAAATATTTTAGGAAAGCTCAATGAATGGCATGGCATGAATGATGAAAGTAGATCCCTCAAAATATTAAGGACAAAGGATTGGCTCAATCTCAAAAGCTCAACACTCTACATTTTACATTTTAGTGATCCAAGATCACATTGAGTCTATAGGAAAAGCCAATACTATCAAGGAGGAATCAGGTGTTCCTTAATGAGCCTCTTGCTTCAAGTGCTTAGTGATATGCTCCAAAAACCCTCAACTACTTTCTCACATCCACATATGACCTAAACCCAAAGTAAAAATCGGTCCTACCGATTCTTTCTATCCGGCGCCATCGAGTTCAAATGTCATAGCCACTGCCACAAACCCTAGGCAAATCGGTCTCACCGATAGGGATCTCGGCCTCACCGAGATGGGATTGTAATATCTTTGTCTCCATTCGTAACGTTTTAGTCTAACCGAAGTGAGCGATCGATCCCACCGAGATTGCAATGTAAACTCTCTGTTTCCCTTTTGTAACATTTCGGTCTCACCGAAAAGAGCGAATCGGTCCCACCGAGTTTACCTGACCAACTCTCTGGTTAGCTAATTACCAAAATCGGTCTCACCGTGTTTGCGTAATCGGTCTCACCGAGATTACGTTATGCCCTAACCCTAACCATACCGGTCCTACCGAGTTGCATGTCGGTCCCACCGAAAATCCTAACGGTCACTAGATTTGCTAAAATCGGTCCAACCGAGTTTCTCGATTCGGTCCCACCGAGTTTCGTGAATTGTGTGTAATGGTTAGATTTTGTGTGGAGGCTATATATACCCCTCCACCTCCTCTTCATTCGTGGAGAGAGCCATCAGAACAAACCTACACTTCCAACTTACCATTTCTGAGAGAGAACCACCTACTCATGTGTTGAGGCCAAGATATTCCATTCCTACCATATGAATCTTGATCTCTAGCCTTCCCCAAGTTGCTTTCCACTCAAATCTTCTTTCCACCAGATCCAAATCCTATGAGAGAGAGTTGAGTGTTGGGGAGACTATCATTTGAAGCAGAAGAGCAAGGAGTTCATCATCAACGCACCATTTGTTACTTCTTGGAGAGTGGTGTCTCCTTGATTGGCTAGGTGTCACTTGGGAGCCTCCGACAAGATTGTGGAGTTGAACTAAGGAGTTTGTAAGGGCAAGGAGATCGCCTACTTCGTGAAGATCTACCGCTAGTAAGGCAAGTCCTTCGTGGGCGACGGCCATGGTGGGATAGACAAGGTTGCTTCTTCGTGGACCCTTCATGGGTGGAGCCCTCCGTGGACTCGCGCACCCGTTACCCTTCGCGGTATTGAAGTCTCCATCAACGTGGATGTACGATAGCACGACCTATCGAAACCACGACAAAAACATATGTGTCTCCAATTGCGTTTGAATCCTCCAGACCCTTCCCTTTACATTCTTGCAAGTTGCATGCTTTAATTTCTGCTGCTCATATACTCTTTGCATGCTTGCTTGAATTGTGTGAAGATTGCTTGACTTGTCCAAAGATAGCTAAAATCCGCCAAAGTATAAAATTGGGAAAAGGTTAGGTTTTTAATTGGTCAAGTAGTCTAATCACCCCCCCCCTCTAGACATAGTACAAGGTCCTACAAGGTCGACACCCAGCGGCTCACAGTCCCGGCCGGCTCATAAACAGTGTCCGGCTCGGTGTCTCTCTATTCTTGCCTTACAATACAAGTTATATAGATATGGCGGTTTATCTCTACGAGCCTTAAGTCGCCTTTGGGCTTTGGGCCCTTAACTGAACCGCCATCTTCAAATATCGTCTTGGGATTCATATTATGAATCACCATAGTTATGACCAAGCCCCTCTTGGGCGGGTCATACCTAATAGTTATATCCCCAACAAGTATCATCATTAGACCCGATTCAATTAATTAAAGAGTGATGAATTAACAATATTATCCAATTCCATATACTCAGGATGTTCATAACCGGGGACACGGCTAACCATGATTAGTTTATGCACTCTGCAAAGGTTGCACACTTTTCCCCACAAGACTCGACCACATCCATGATCAGAAGATTGAGATATAGTCTTTTTGAAGCATTAACTCTCTACTCCTGGCAGAGCGATACACCTACTTTCCCACTACATTTGCTAGTCCACCTCTTCAAGAGCTCATACAACTTACTCAACAATGTCAGAGCCCATAATGGCTTGTGGCTGCACACGGAAGTTTTTAGGCATGAATATCATATGATCCCTTTGAGTCTGGGTGGCAAACCGAGGAAAAATCACATGGGTACTTCCGGATTTCCCTTAATGGACAAACACTGGATTCCCCAGGTGCCCCAACCAATCCACCCAGATGTGCATTAAAGTTGCCACCTTAATGTTATCCAAGATTAATAACTTTCATAAATTCCATGTGAATCACGATCCAAACCCCTTCTACGAGCATGGCTAAGCAATAGTAGAGCATAACATATATTCCCGGGGTGAAAAAAAGGTATTAGGTTCCTACCTCAAGTACTACAACCAAACCACATGTTCCCAATTCTACTCATGCAAATATTTGAGGGGCAATACTAATGCATAGTAAACACTAGGTATAGAAGAGTATGATCAAAGAGTAACTTGCCTTGCTGACGATTTGCAAACTCTAGAGATTCGTAGTAACTAGCTTCGCACTCTGGGTAATCTAGCATGGACAAACAGTAGCATACATAAGCAATCACTCAAACGAAACAAAGAGAAATCAAGAAAGATCCAAATCAATCACGAAACAAGAAAACATCTAAACTAAACAGAAAACAAAACCTAACAACATTATTATCATGTGGATTAGATCTTAATAGTAGGTACATGTGATTAGCTATGAATTGGAAAAAGAAACGACTCAAACGGAGTTACGAAACTCAAGATACAAACGAAACAAGATCGTTTAATAATCTGAACCAAACTCAAATTTTAAATTGTCAAAAACATGTTCAAGTTGGTTAACTCGTCAGAAGATATCGTTACGAAGATTTAGGCGCTGGTTTCATCTAATTTGGACGAACGAGCAAAAAGTTACGCTAGTTTTAAGATCAGGGGCTAAATCGCCAGAAAACTATTCGCGGATAAGTCCCTGGCTGATCTAAATGAACGTTCGTTAACAGAACTAAACGAACGAAAACTGTTCGCTAACCGATCTAAATGAACGAACGTCTGTTAAATAAACTAACCTAATAAAAAAACCGATCTAACCTAATGAAAAAACTAAACCGTGAAAAACCGGAAAAAACCCGAAAGAACCGACTGGTTCTTACCGGTCAACGACATCGGCGGTGGGGTCCGGCAGCGGCGGCGTCGGGCGTCGATGAGGCCAGGCGAGGTGGCGGCGCGGCAGCATGCGGCGGCTGCGGTGGAGCGCAACAGTGGTAGCAGCAGGCGGCAGCGCGCGAGGTATGGCGGCGGCAAACTTTGGCGTCGGCCGCCTAGCTTGGTGGGGCTGCGAAGGCCACGAGGGTTGACGAGGGGGAGAGGGAGGGGTGGTGGCAACTTACAAAGGAGGCCTCGGGGGTCTCCGACTTGCGCGAGGGGGTGCGGACGTCGAGGCCGACCCGGACTCCGGCGAGAGTCCGGCTCCCGCACGCGAGGAAAGCAGCGGTGACTCGGATGGGCCGACTGGGTTTCGGCCCAGTCGGTCCGGAACATTTTTTTAAAATAATTTTGCCGCAGAAGAAAATTCATAATAAAATATAAAAAATCCTAAAAATTCCAGAAAAAATTTCACCGTCCAAATCTAATATTTAGGACAATATGAACATTTTTCTGGACTAAAATGCAATTTTCAAAAATGCAAGTTTTCTCTAATTCAAATAAAATAGCAAATAAAATACAAATAAAATAATAATTTCATTTCAAAATTTCTTCTTCAATATTTCTCTGATGTTGAAGAAGTCATATTATCTTCTCTCACTTATTTTTATTATTGGAAATAATTGGAGAGGAAAATATGAAAATCAAATTGATCCTCTTTTTTCAAATTTGAAATAAATCAAAATATGAAAATTTAGTGAAACCTCGAACTCTCTCATTGGGTCCCTGAGTTGCTTAAGATTTCTAGGATCACAACAAAATGCAAAATAAAATATGATATGCATATGATGATCTATGTATAACATCCAAATTGAAAATTGGGATGTTACAAGCGGGCGCCGGGGCGGTGGTGGCGAGGCTCTATGGCGATAGGGCGGGGCGGCGAGCCAGGGTAGGGTGGCGGGGCGGCGGGGGCAGGGCGGCGGGGCGAGGTGGCGGTCGGCGGCGGTGAAGGCTCGGGCCCGGGGGCGGCGGCGTGGGTGGTGAGGGCCGAGAGAGAGAGAGAGAGAGAGAGAGAGAGAGAGAGAGAGAGAGAGAGAGAGAGAGAGAGAGAGAGGAGCGAGAGAGAAAGGGGTTGGGCACGTTCGCGGCCCCTTTTCTGCTAGGTCACAGCTATTTGCTATCTGCTAGCAGACGGCAAGGAGCCTACCTAATGGGGTGGGGCCGGGGACAAACGGTCGTTAAAACGGTCACTTTCTTTGTCATATACTGGCGGACGGCAAAGAAAGAAATTTTGCCATCCGCTAGCAAACGGCAAAGAAAGTGGCCATTAGGTCATTCTCGTTAGCTGTCCACCCACCCTCTTTACCAGACGACAAAGCTTTGGCTGATGGCAAAGCCTACCTTTGCTGTCCGTTGCCTTTTTGCCATACGCTTTCTAGTGGCTGATGGCAAAGCTACCTTTGCCGTCCGCTAGCGGACAACAAAGAATGGGAAGACGACAAATCTCCTGATTCCAGTAGTGAAAGAGAGATGATATCTTCACCGGCTGACCTTCATGTTCTGTTGTTGGATCTATTGTCTTTTCCAATCTTTTGATTTGAGTGTGGACTATCGAAAAAATCAAAATCAGAACCAACGATTTTTGTTATGTTGTTTTACTCATGGTTGTTTCTTCGAGCATACACCATTATATCTTTTGGTTCAACCAATGCTATCACCTTGTTTACATAATTATGGAATTCCACCTTGATGGGAATTTTGATAAATTGTTGTTGAGCCCATTGGAAACATTTTCTTCTTCTCCATGATGCATGTTGAGCATTAAGATAGTGTTGGAAACTTTGAAAGAATTTTCTTCATGTTCCGCTCATAAAGCATATGTTTGGATGAGAGAAGTGGCTTCCTCTAATTCATGTGCATTTGATGCAAGTTGCCGCCGTGAATTTGAGAAAGCTTGGTTTTGTTTCCCTTGGAATCATCCCAAGTCAGTTATCCATGTGCGAAGTATTCATTGGTTTGATAGGTTGGCCACCTCCATTCCATATCTGTTCCCTAGCACACCAAGCCACTGAGTGATCTGTTCCAAAAGAAGGAGTTTTTTTTTGATAGGAAGACTGTAAGGGAACCCCCTACAGTATAATTGGTGCAACAAACCCAAATTGCAAGTACCATGCCTTGAACCTGGGTGGGTGGGAAGGCATCAACCCCTCCCCACCACTAGGCTATGCCTTAGTGTGTCTATCTATGGTAATGCACAAGACTTCGATACCCTCGATGATGGTTCCCATCCATAACTTGGTAGTATTTTGTTTTAAAATTTCTATGTGGTCATGCTTGTCTTGGAAAGTGTGTTCACATGTTTCTTGGAATCCAGCTCATGTTTTGGAGTTGCCGTCGTAGTTCATTTCATGAGAATCATGCA
Organism: Triticum aestivum; assembly: GCF_018294505.1. Taxonomy (NCBI): domain Eukaryota; kingdom Viridiplantae; phylum Streptophyta; class Magnoliopsida; order Poales; family Poaceae; genus Triticum; species Triticum aestivum. The sequence goes on along the minus strand of NC_057813.1, from coordinate 401,602,023 downwards.
ACTTCATCTTGTCGATTTGTGTTGCAAATTTTCTTGTTCAAACACGTGTAGTCTTAAATATTCTGTCACCAATCAGATCTGAATCTCAGGTAGACATGATGTTTGGAACTATTCCCAAGAATTATAATAATAGTCTTACTAAACTGGAAAAGTGGATGTCATTGGCTAACATAATTATCCGGAAGATCTAATGTATAATATCTTGTTTAGCAAGAGTAGCCACTCCCCATGAGGATTTCGTATGTGACTTATTCCTGAAGTTGTTCCTTATGGATCCTTTGTGTTTCCGAAGTCCGATCTTTACTTGATGTGCTAGATACCAAACAGTACCTATAATTGGGTTACACTGGTACATCAAGGAGAACATTAGAAGCAGAGTGCTAAATGTATCTTGGTCGATCATCCAGATTTTGTTCCTTGGCATCACTAAGGTCAAATCTAAGAAAGTGTCATCTTCCTTTGCATCCACATCCTCCATTGTTATTCATCATGGTAGTACGAGGTGTCACCAATATCTTGGCATAGATGTTGGTAAAATCCTGATAAATATGGAGATGCTCAAGTTGTTGAAAGCACGCTCAATCACTGGGTTATATCATCGGTATCAATTGGAATGTGCCTTCCATTTGCTCACTGTCCTATAATCATAGTTTCCATTTCATTCTGAGTATGTCGTTTCTTCGAACTCCTTCAAATGATCATTTGTAAATTTTCCTTAGTCTGGTATAAAGAGTTTCAATGATCTATGTATCAAAAGTAATTCTTTTTGCCACTCAAGGGAATAACTCTACGAGTCACCTCCCTAAGGTTCCCCATTATGGAATTATGGCAATCTATCTCCTTGCTACTTTGACAATTATTCACCATCCTCCTTAGGGTGGAACTTTTGTCTACCAAATTGAACCTTCATCATCTCTTTCTTTCCATCCCTCTTGATGTGTGTTTCGAGTCTCAGCTCAAGCGATGTTTCTATGTTTCAATCCACGAGTTGATCTTGAATTTCTCGATCTCCGAGAACATCAATTCCTGTAGAGTTTCTTTCCACTGTCATCGTATTTGGATGAAGATCTCGAAAGCAAAGATGTCAAGATCAACATGATGCAATGAATCAATATCTTCGAGAAGTGCAAGTTGGATCATGAAGACTGTGTCATTTCTGTGTCCCTCTTCCTCTTACCCTACTTCTTGAATCTTGGGACGAGGTTCTTGTTTTAGTGGGGGCGAGTTGTCACAACCCTAGAATAATTTCCCACAAATAGCTGCATCTGCATCCATGCATCATGTTTAAAAGCATATTAAAGTTGTAAATGGGGATGATAAAACCCTAGCACCAAAAAAATTCAACTAGGTTCATTTTAAAATTATTTTCAATGATCCCAACATGCCTTTAGAAAAGTTCATCATTTTTGAAATAGGTGAAAACCCCTGCCAAAAATGGTGCTCATTTTTTAGGTCATCTCTGGATTTTTGAATTGAATCATAGTGTATTTGAATTTGGGCATTTAATTGCTATAATTATTTTAAGTGCTCAAATAATTCTGAACATAGTTGAGGGCTTTTGGATATAATCCAAAAGGTGCCCATAATTTATTTTAGGATTTTTAGAAGTCGTTTAGTACTTTCACGAAGTCAGAAATAGAGAAGAGAATTAGAAAACAAAAAAGACTTAGAGGAGAGAGAGAGAGAGAGAGGGAGAGAGAGAGAGAGAGAAGAGTTTTACCTGGGCTTACCTGCTATAGTAGCTGGCTGGCCTAGCCTAGCAACGCCACAACCCTGCGGTCTTCCTCTTCTTGCCAGGAGGATGAGAGCGTGGCCATAGCGTGCCGGCACGCGCCTGGCCACCTCCTACCTGCCTGCTCCCTGCTGCAGTCACCCCTGAGTGCCGTGACACCCCCTCGACCCCCTCCCACTCTCCTCGGTGCTCATTCCCTCCTCTGGACCCTTCTCTCTCGCACAGCCGAGCACCATTGTTGCCACCTCTCACTGTTACCGCGCCCACTGTGCTCCCGTCGCCCATCCATCATGTCTACGAGAACCACCAGAGCCTCTTCTTCATCCTCATCTAGACATGCGATGCCAAATGAACTACAGAGACGCCCTCGACCTCTTCTTCAACATCGGATGCTCAAGATTACCAGCGCCCATTTGTCATCCATAGTGGGCCCCCAGCAAGCCATCTGCACCAGAAGATTCGCTGTGAGCTCTGCCGTTCTCCCCTGTCTTCTTGTTGTGGAATGTGTCCCCGAGCCGTGTTTTCCACCGGAGTCGAGAGCTCCCGCCCGCCGGCCATGTCGCCGATACATTCCAACGTATCTATAATTTATGAAGTATGCATGCCATGTTTAAACAATTTTATATGGTTTTGGTATGATTTGATTAGAACTAACCCGGACTGACGCTGTTTTCAGCAGAACTATCGTGGTGTTGTTTTTTGTGAATGGGCTGAAAATTTATGGTGTTTTTTATGGACCAAAAGAGACCCCTGAAGCACTAGAGCCGGGCCAGGAAGTGGCCGAGGGAGCCACAAGCCAGGGGGCGCCCCCCTAGAGCGCAACCCCGGAGCTTGTGGGCCCCTCGGGCATCCCCCTTGGCGTGAGACGGACGCCAAAAATTCTTATAAATACCCCAAACCTCGAAAATAACCCTAGTTGAGAAGTTCCACTATCGCAAGCGTGTGTATCCAAGAAAACTTAATCGGGAGCCCGTTCTGGCACCCTACAGGAGGGGGAAATCATTGATACATCTCCAACGTATCTATGATTTTTTATTGTTCCATGTTGTTATATTATCATTCCTGGATGTTTTACAATCATTTTATAGCAACTTTATATCATTTTTTGCGACTAACCTATTGACATAGTGCCCAGTACCAGTTGTTGTTTTTTGCTTGTTTTTTACTTCGCAGAAAATCAATACCAAATGGAAGTCCAAACACAGTGAAACTTTTTGGAGAATTTTTCTGGACTAGAAGACACCCAGTGGGCCAAAGAAGTACCAGAGGGGAGGCTCGAGGTGGGCATAACCCACCAGGGCACGCTAGGAAGCCCTGGCATGCCCAGGAGGGTTGTGCCCCCCTTGGTGACCTCCTGAACAACCTCTTCGCCCTATAAATCCCCAAATATTCCAGAAATCCTAGGGAAGTCAACAAAACACAATTCGAGCTGCTTCAAGTTCCAGAACCACGAGATCCAATATGGACACCATCATGGAGGGGTTCATCATCGCCATTGGTACCTCTTCGATGATGCGTGAGTAGTTCATCATAGACCTACGGGTCCATAGGCAGTAGCTAGATGGCTTCCTCTATCTATTTTGATTCTCAATACAATAGTCTCTTGGACATCTATTTGATGTAACTCTTTTTACGGTGTGTTTGTTGGGATCCGATGAACTTTGAGTTTATGATCAGATCTATATCCATGAATAGTATTTGAGTCTTCTTTTGATCTCTTATATGCATGATTATTTATAGCCTCATATTTCTTCTTAGAACCTTTGGTTTAGTTAGGCCAACTAGATCGATTTTTATTCCCATGGGAAGAGGTGCTTTGTGATGGGTTCAATCTTGCGGTATTCTTTCAAAGTGACAGACGGGGCAGCAAGACAAACGTGAATCCCTGCTATTAAGGATAACAAGATGAGGGCTATTCCTACATGAATAGATCTTGTCTACATCATGTCATTGTTCTGATTGCATTACTCTATTTTCCCATGAACTTTATACACTAGATGCATGTTGGATAGTGGTCGATGTGTGGAGTAATAGTAGTAGATGCAGGCAGGAGTCGGTCTAATAATCTTGGACGTGATGCCTATATATTGATCATTGCCTTTCTATCATCATAATTATTCGATCTTCTGTCAATTGCCCAACAGTAATTTGTTTACCCATCTAGTGATATTTCTTGAGAGAAGCCACTAGTGAAATCAATGGCCCCCGGGTCTATTCTTTGTCAAATTTGAGATCTACTTTTATTCGCTTTTGTTTTCAGATCTATTATTCAAAAAACCCAAAAATACTTTGCTACACTTTTTATTTGCATCTTTTATTCGTGTTTTATTGAGATCTATTTATCCAATCTTCCATAATTATCCCGTCAACATGACAATTTCTGGCGTCGTTACCCGAAGAGGGATTGACAACCCCTTATACACGTCAGGTTGCAAGTATTTGTTCTTTGTGTGTAGGTACCATTTACATAGTGTTGTTTGGTTCTCCTACTGGATCGATACCTTGGTTTCATAACTGAGGAAAATACCTACCGTAGATGTGCTGCATCATCCCTTCCTCTTTGGGGAAATACCGACGTAGCTTCAAGCGACATCAATCATCACCGGAGGCCATCTTCATCATCCCGGCGGCTACCATGATGACGAGGGAGTAGTTCACCCTCGGGGCTGAGGGTTTGTACCAGTAGCTATGTGTTGATCTCTCTCTCTCTCTCTCTCTCTTGTGTTCTTGATTTGGCATGATCTTGAAGTACCGCGAGCTTTGTTAATATAGTTGAATCATATGGTGTTTCTCCCTCTCTATCTTGTTGTGATGAATTGAGTATTTACCTTTGAGGTTTCACTATTTTCTGATTGAATACTTTTATGGATTTGAGAACTCTTGATGTATGTCTTGTGGACGAATACCCGTGGTGACAATGGGGTATCATATTGATTCACTTGATGTATGTTTTGGCACTCAACTCACGGATTCCCGAGGTGACATTGGGTTAATCTATGCATAGGGGTTGATGCATGTTTTCGTCCTTGTTTCTCTAGTAGAAATCTTAGGGCATTCTTTGAAGTTCTTTGTGGTGGATTGAATATTATGAATCTGAAGTTGTTTGATATCGTATAATCAACGTACGGGTACTTGTGGTGACATTGGAGTATCTAGGTGACATTAGAGTTGGTTGATGTGTATCATATGGTGATATTTCAGTATGAACTCTAGGGTTGTTTGTGACACTTACTGGAATAGCTCAATAGATTGACCAGAAAGGACACTACTATAGGTTGCTGCTAACCCGACACTATGATCTGAGACCCTTTGACGAAACTATGTGCGATGCTTTAATCGCAAACGGTGGTGTAAAAAACCCATCAAAAAAGGTGCAAAATGTTTGTGATGACGGATGCATCAAACACGGTTCATATTTTAATTGCGCGTGCGATGTAGGGCATACAATTTAGTTCAATTAACTGTTTGCGATGTGGCAGAACAAACGAAACGGGTAGCCAGATCAAGGCGTGTGCGATATACAGCTTACGGTTCACTCGGATGAACTGTTTGTGATTAGGCAACACAACAGAAACGGTCAGTCAGATCAAGGTGTGTGCGATATACGGCATATGGTTCACTCGGATGAACTGTTTTCGATTAGGCAACACAACATAAATGGTTCAACTAGATCAAGGTGTTTGCAATTGAGGGCATACAGTTCATTCCAATAAATTGTTTGTGTTGAGCCAAGAGAACAAAAATGTTTCACATAAATAAGATGTGTGTAATACACGGCAAACATCCAATTACATAGGTGGCTAGTACACACATGACATTTCTACACACCAAAGTGAACTATTACATGCATAATTAACTAGGATAAACGATCATCTGATCATCATATACTTCTTGTGCTAGCTCGATGTTCCTTCTATTCCAAGTTTCCATTAATTGATGGCATTTTATGAACACGCCACCGTTTCCCGCCATTTCCTCACCGGTTTTCCCACCACCCAGTGATATTGCGCATAAACCTAGGCAGCGCGCGACGCACGGAGGCAACAAGCGCAGCCTGTAGCACATCCACCTTTTCCAAGCATGCCAACCCACCAAAGCGTCGCCTCTGCCATCAACCTCATCGATGAGGAAAACGAGCAGGCGTCACGGCCCCTCGAGGCCGAGGCGCTCCCCGGCAACGCGATGGATGACGTCGTGATGCGCGTCACCGCCAGGGTTGAGCAGACCCTTGGCACATGGCGCTTCAGTGTCGTGGATCAAGATAGGCATGTCAGTGCCAAGAGGTTGCAGCTCGCCGCACAACATCATCGATGGCACACCATAGAGCAAGCTAGGCGCGTCTGCGCCGTTAGGCTGTGGCTCGCCGCACGGCGAGACCATTGGAGCGCCGCAGAGCGAGAGGCGCGGCACGCCACACAGCAAGTGGATCCATCAGTGCTTTCCTACTGTCAACAGGGCGTCACAGCTGGGTACACGTCCCGTCAGTACCCCCATTCCTCGCTAGGAGTGGGCAGAGGTCCTCTGCGCCGTACTTGCACTAGAGGTCGGCTGCACCATACTTGCCCCGGACACCCGCCACGCCGTTCGCATGGGTCACGTTGTTCGCCTTGTCCGCGGCCTGCTTGATGCCAACACGCTGTCCGGTAGGCTCAACCGCCTCCTTGGCCCAGGTGTCCACCTGGGCGCAATAGAGGAACATGTCCGTCGCATCCTCGAGCTGGTGATCTCCAATGAAATAGCCAACTTGGAGCTCGAGATCGCGCTCCATATGTACCATGAGTGTGTCGACCGCTTGGATGAATGCCTGCACGAGTTCAGACAGAGCCAAGAGCTATGATAGGCAAGGGCTGTTGGTCATGGTCTCATGAACGCGTTTTATTTTGTTGAGTCATTTCAAATACAAGTAAGGGCGATTTATGTATCATTATATATGTATCAGCTATGTATTCACTGGGTATTGAGACCATGTATATAATGATACATATATACATGGTCTCAAGAGCTATTTATGTATCAGCTATGTATTCACTGCAACCATAATATTGCTCTGTTTATTGCTCTGTTTCAATATGTGTACTCCGTTTTCCGTTCTTATATGTTCTGTTTCAATGTGTGTATATACGCTTTCCATTCTGTATATGCGGATGATAACAACTAGATTCAAATTAGTATACAAAAACAGATAGAATATGGAATTCATTATATATATATACACATGATGATACGTGATGATATATATATTAATTAGGTACAATGCACATATACGTGATTCAAATTAAAACGTGATGATATGTGGATGATATGTGTGTATATACCCCTTCCATTCTGTATATGTGGATGATACAAAAACGTGATGATATATATATTAATTAGGTACAATGAACATGGAATTCAAATTAGTATACAAAAGCAAATTAGTATACGTGATTCAAATTAGTTCATCACAAAAAATATATAATATCATCACATATACGTGATGATACTTAACTACTAGGTACAATGCATAAAATTGGAAACGAACAATACTAAAACTAATAATCCCCCATGGGCCAGTATTCCGGTAGCCCCTCGCCAGCAGCTCCCTGGTGCATGCCGTCTTCCCAGTGTGAAGGCAGTACTCCGCCTCCTCCTCCTTGCATCGCTTGATGTACCGATCTGCCTCTTGCTGGCGGACGAGCGCGAACAATCTTGCCATTTCGTTGGGTGCCCACCGGAGCTCCTCGTCGGTGGCACACTGGAGCTTATCGGCCCACCTCCATGCAGCGATGAGGCGCCCAACGCCTTTGACCTTCCTCGCGAAGTACCCATCTTTGTACACCTCCTCTGCACGATGACGCGCCTGCCCCCAAAGATCTGTCGCCCCCTTTTTCCAGGCGGCATCACGGGCTTCACAGGCTGCCTGGTACCTAGCTTCCTCTTGTGCCATCACCTTCTTGAAAACCACTTGCCTGGCTTTCTCAGCCGGCCGTAACGACTTCCACAGACAAAGATTGTACTGGCCCCAAAACCAATCCAAAGTTGGGAGGTCCGGCGCAACCTCGTCCGGTGGCGCGTACGGGTCCTCGTCGCTGCTATTCGAGTGAGCGTCCTTGGGGGGCGGCGTATCCTCGTCGGCGCGTGGGCAGACCAGCGGTGCGATGGCAGAGATTTGAGAAAGAAAGAGAGGGCGAGCAAGGGGAGGATGTAGATGATAATGCAGGCTGGACAATGTGAGCAAGGTAGCATTTATTGGCGGCTGGAATCTAGATCAACGGGAACAGTACACACGCCGGTCGCCGGAATTTACAAGTATTGTAGTTTGAATTACACGCGATTCCTGCAGCAAAATCCGTGTGTGAACTTAATAGCTGATGGTTTACAATATAGAATCTTGTCTGATTAATGACCCCTAATGACCCACAAGTATAGGGGATCTATCGTAGTCCTTTCGATAAGTAAGAGTGTCGAACCCAACGTGGAGCAGAAGGAAATGACAAGCGGTTTTCAGTAAGGTATTCTCTGCAAGCACTGAAATTATCGGTAACAGATAGTTTTGTGATAAGGTAATTTGTAATGGGTAACAAGCAACAAAAGTAAACAAGGTGAAACAATGTGGCCCAATCCTTTTTGTAGCAAAGGACAAGCCTGGACAAACTCTTATATAAAGGAAAACGCTGCCGAGGACACATGGCAATTATCGTCAAGCTAGTTTTGATCACACTCATATGATTTGCGTTCGTTACTTTGATAATTTGATATGTTGGTGGACCGGTGCTTGGGTGCTGCCCTTCCTTGGACAAGCATCCCACTTATGATTAACTACTCTCGCAAGCCTTCGCAACTAAGAAAGAAGAATTAAGGTAAACCTAACCATATCATGAAACATATGGATCCAAATCAGCCCCTTACGAAGCAATGCATAAACTAGGGTTTAAGCTTCTGTCACTCTAGCAACCCATCACCTACTTATTACTTCCCAATGCCTTCCCCTAGGCCCAAATAACGGTGAAGTGTCATGTAGTCGATGTTCACATGAAACCACTAGAGGAAAGACAACATAGATTTTTTCAAAATATCGAACGAATACCAAATTCACATGTCTACTTATAACAAGGCTTCTCCCATGTCCTTAGGAACAAATGTAACTACTCACAAATCATATTCATGTTCAAAATTAGAGGGGTATTAATATGCGTTAAGGATCTGAACATATAATCTTCCAACGAATAAACCAACTAGCATCAACTACAAGGAGTAATCAACACTACTAGCAACCCACATGTACCAATATGAGGTTTTTAGACAAAGATCGGATACAACAGATGAACTAGGGTTTGAGAGGAGATGGTGCTGGTGAAGATGTTGATGGAGATTGACCACCTCCCGATGAGAGGATTGATGGTGATAACGATGGTGACGATTTCCCCCTCCCGGAGGGATGTTTCCCCGGCAGAACAGCTCTGCCGGAGCCCTAGATTGGTTCCGCCAAGGTTCCGCCTCGAGACGGCGATGCTTCATCCTGAAAGCTTCATTCTGATTTTTTCCAGGGCAAAAGACTTCATATAGCAAAGGATGGGCACCGAAGGCCTGCCAGGGGGCCCACACGACAGGGGGCACGCCCAGGGGGGTAGTGCGTGCCCCCCACCCTCGTGGCCAGGGTGCGGGCCCCTCTGGTTGATTCTTTCGCCAGTATTTTTTATTAATTCCAAAACGTGCCTCCGTGAAGTTTCAAGACTTTTGGAGTTGTGCAGAATAGGTCTCTAATATTTGCTCCTTTTCCATCCCAGAATTCCAGATGCCGACATTCTCCCTCTTCATGTAAACCTTGTAAAATAAGAGAGAAAAGGCATAAGTATTGTGACATAATGTGTAATAACAGCCCATAATGCAATAAATATCAATATAAAAGCATGATGCAAAATTGACGTATCAACCCCCGCCACTCACCTCCCAAACCTCGAGCCGCAAAATAGAGTGCCAATCTTGTGGGGGCCGGTTGTCTTGCCAGATCTTTACATTTTCTTTTTTGAACACCAGATATTTACATCGTCTGATGACTTTTTAACTCGCACACAAGTACACAAATATATGATTCTTCAAACCGTTATTGTTATCCGTTGCATGTAGTATAGTTCAAATTTGAATTACGGTCATTAAATGGCTATAAAATCACTTAAATGTCTTTAAAAGGTCAAATGACCCTTAGACTTTACCAAATTATGACATGACAGTTGTAGTAGTGCACGTTAAATGAAGAAAAAATTTGAAGGCCATAAGAGGAAAATTCGTCATCAAACATGCATTGTTCCCTCTCGGAACCACGAGCTTCTAGTAAGTTGCTCCGGTTTGTGAGGGGTGTGTGTCCAAACTTTAGTCAAACAAGCTATTTTTTTACCACATCATCTTGGTGGCATGACATTATACCAAGCAAGGTTTCATGTTTTTCTGATCATTTTTTTTATTTTTTTAGAATGAAAATGCCATGGCACTCCATGCATGTGTCCATGTCGTGAGACCAATATGTTTGAAAATTCCTTGTAATTTACTGCACATGGAATTAACTCGCACACAAGTACACAAATATGATTTTTCAAACCGTTATGATTAGCCGTTGCATGTAGATGTAGTTCAAATTTGAATTACGGTCATTAAATGGATAGAAAATAAATTAAATGTCTTTAAAAGGTCAAATGACCCCTGAAATTTTCCAAATTTTCACATGCCAGTTGTATTAGTGCACGTTAAACATAGAAAAAAATGTAAGGCCGTAAGAGGAAGTTATATCCCGCTTGTCATCAAACATGCATTGTTCCCTCTCGGAACCACGAGCCTTCTAGTGAGTTGCTCCGGTTTGTGAGGGGGTGTGTCCAAACTTTCGTCAAACAGGCCAAAATTTTTACCACATCATTTTGGTGGCATGACATTACATCAAGCAAGGTTTCATGTTTTTCTGATCATTTTTTTTATTTTTGGAATTTGAATGCCATGGCACTCCATGCATGTGTCCATGCCGTGAGATCAATATGTCTGAAAATTCCTTCTAATTTACTGCACATGGAATTAACTCGCACACAAGTACACAAATATGATTATTCAAACCATTATGGTTAGCTGTTGCATGTAGATGTAGTTCAAATTTGAATTACGGTCATTAAATGGCTAGAAAATCACTTAAATGTCTTTAAAAGGTCAAATGACCACTAAAATTTTCCGAATTTTCACATGACACTTGTATTAGTGCATGGTAAATTTAGAAAATTTTAAGGCCGTATGGGGAAGCTATCTCCCATTCGTCATCAAACATGCATTATTCCCTCTCGGAAACACAAGCCTTCTAGTGGGTTGCTTTGCTTTTTGAGGGGTGTGTGTCCAAACTTTCGTCAAACATGCCAATTTTTTTACCACATCATCTTGGTGGCATGACATTACATGAAGCAAGGTTTCATGTGTTTCTGGTCATTTTTTTATTTTTTGGAATTAAAATGCCATGGCACTCCATGCATGTGTCCATGCCGTGAGACCAATATGTTTGCAAATTCCTTCTAATTTACTGCACAAGGAATTAACTCGCACACAAGTACACAAATATGATTTTTCAAACCGTTATGGTTAGCCGTTGCATGTAGATGTAGTTCAAATTTGAATTACGGTCATTAAATAGCTAGAAAATAACTTAAATGTCTTTAAAAGGTCAAATGACCCCTGAAATTTTCCAAATTTTCACTTGACAGTTGTATTAGGGCACGTTAATAAACATAGAAAAATTTGAAGGCCGTAAGAGGAAGCTATTTTCCGTTCATCATCAAACATGCATTGTTGCCTCTCGGAACCACGAGCCTTCTAGTGAGTTGCTCCGGTTTGTGAGGGGCGTGTGTCCAAGCTTTCATCAAACAGGCCAATTTTTTACCACATCATCTTGGTGGCATGACATTACATCAAGCAAGGTTTCATGTTTTTGTGATCATTATTAATTTTTGGGAATTAAAATGCCATGGCACTCCATGCATGTGTCCATGCCGTGAGACCAATATGTTTGAAATTCCTTCTAATTTACTGCACATGGAATTAACTCACACACAGGTACACAAATATGATTTTTTAACTGTTATGGTTAGCTGTTGCATGTACATGTAGTTCAAATTTGAATTACGGTCATTAAATGGCTAGAAAATCAGTTGAATGTCATTAAAAGGTCAAATGACCCCTGGAATTTTCCAAATTTTCACATGACAGTTGTATATTGCATGTTAAATGTAGAAAAAATTTGAAGGCCATAAGGGGAAGCTATCTCCCGTTCGTCATCAAACATGCATTGTTCCCTCTCGGAAACATGAGCGTTCTAGTGAGTTGCTTCGGTTTGTGAGGGGTGTGTGTCCAAACTTTCGTCAAACATGCCAATTTTTTTACCACAGCATCTTGGTGGCATGACATTACATCAAGCAAGGTTTCATGTGTTTCTGATCTTTTTTAATTTTTTGGAATCTAAATGCCATGGCACTCCATGCTTAATTGTGTCATAGCTGTTAGGCCAATATTTTTGAAAATTCCTTCCAATTTACTGCACATGGGATTAAATGCACGCAAGTACACAAAATATGACTTTTCAAACTTTTATGGTTAGTTGTTGCCTGTACATGTAGTTCAAATTTGAATTACGGTCATTAAATTGCTAGAAAATCACTTAAATGTCTTAAAAGGTCAAATGAGCCATGAAATTTTCCAAAATTTGACATGACAGTTGTATTAGTACTACAAATTTTCTCATACATATAAAACACCATCCGTTGCCACTTTATTCCAAATTCGTTTTTCGCAGCTAATAAAAAATATCCACAACATCACACACAATTTTTTGTAGGAACCATTTGCGATGAAAATTTGTGGGTCTATTTAAGTCTTCCTCCTTAAGCTTCACCGGCTCGTGTGCTCCAGTGCCAGCAATCCCTGAATCCACTAATCCTATCCCCATTCCCGCACCCCCTTCTTGCAAAGATGACGTCGTGGAAACGCTTCATGAAGGCCCGTACGGTAGTCGCGTCCTCCCCGAGCGCCGCCGCCTGCGCTGAGAGTGCCTCCGCACCCGCATTGAGCGTGGTCGCATCCATCAAGAGGGTGTCTGTTGTAGCCGACAGGGTAGCTGCAGCAGCCGAGATGGCTGCAGCTGCTGCTGCGACGGCGGCTACAAACGCCGAGTGCGCTTGAGCTGCTGTCCGTGCCGCCGATGTTGCCCTAGCCCAGGTCGAGGCCATCCATACCCAGATCAAGGATGCACACGCCAAGACATTCCAGGCCACCTCGGAATCCAGCAAGCAACGCACATATGAAAAGGCAGTGGTGGCCATAGAGCACCTGCTTCCTCATGAGATCACCGAGTGGGAGCTCGAGATGCAGGAGGAGGCGGAGATCGAGGAGCGCCGGGAGGAGGAGTTGCGCGTGGCCGAGGTCGAGGTAGATAAGAGTCTGTCCATCGAGGAATCGGCGGTGGAGTACCAACGCAAGCTCTGGCGCAGCCACTACCACGAGTACTGCAACCTTGAGGATGGTGCCGAGGACGAGGGTGCAGTCGACTTCAGTAGGGGGGGACGCAGAGTCCACCAACAATGGCATTTCGCCAGGACAAATCATCGACGTCTCATCTCAGACCAGAAATTCATAGGCCGGTGCAGCGACAGATTTGTTAAAGGTATGCGTTCTTAGGCTTTGTTTTTAATGCTGGTCTTTTGTTAGAGCAATGTTTACGTCAATTGGCTCTATTTAATTACTAGAATTTCTCGATTTAGTAAGTGTGGTCTGTGTGCTGTACGCTCTTTTGTGTGCCCAAATTAGCAAGCGGTATTAAATCATGCAATGACGAACCTGGGGAAATTTCCACCAAAATTTGAATTATCAAACTCATCCCATGCGCAGAAAGCAGAAGAATCGTTTGCAATGCACACAATCGTTCAAAGTGAATGTTGTCCGGCGGCACCGTGCACAAAGTTTCCCTCCACATTTCCAAATTTTTGCCCCCTCCCCCCTTCCCCACCCCCTTTTCTCCCCATCCACAAGTCATATTTCCCCTATTTCCTCCTTCCTTCCTTCCTTCCTTCCTAAGCTATAGCCGCTTCCTCGCTTGCTTCCTCTCTCTCGCCATCTCGCATCCTACCGCCGGGTCGCCATGGTCTTCTCAATGACCTCTCCAGCGGTTCCTCCTCCGACAATGACTCCTTCACCACCCGGGTATGCCTCTCTTCTCTCTCTCAGGCATTGACATGGAATGAAGGATTTTAACCCAGCGGTCGATTTGAGTCATTTCTTCCTGTTTGTAGCTCCCTAGGACCATTAGTTGCAACGAATGGAGCGGGGTGGCTGAAGATCTGTCTGCTTGTTGTCACCATCAATCTCCATGTGTTAAGCTAGTTGCGTTTGAATCTGTGGAGAGTGGGAGGAAGTTTCTGGCATGTGTAGAGTAGGTTAGACCCTCTTTCGTTGTTACAAATCTTTTGGTAGATGTGATTCAGACACTGTCATGGTCCCAACCCATTCATACCACACCTTCAACCAAACGCATCCTAAGATAGTGTCACAGTTTGTACCTAGTATCTAAAAATTTGCCATCTCATCAGCGGTACCATTAGAAAATTATTTGGCACCACTTCAGAAGTTTGTGCAGCCAACTTTGGTCCACACATCCGAGCAGCCAAGCAATAAAACACTAAATCTTTATGGCATGAAGGAACTGGGCACCAGAGCAACTAGGTGCTCCGGAGTCCGGGTCCCTGATTTTTTTTCACTGCATCAGCTCGTCAGTGCAGGGCACCGGTGCGAGATGTAGCAATAGTTGTCTTTACACCGGTTTTGGCATACATAGTGGACAACCTTAGTGCTATTAGTTTTATGTTACTAAATTTGTGCATGTACACACCTGTTAGTATCAATTTGCTGTCACTGTCGCTATGCTGTTGCAGTTATATTTACCTTCCTCATAAAATGTTCAATTTGTTATTTAGAGTACATGAGTAATAACTTGTAGCGTTATTGTAGTTAATTATAGCTTCGGATGTTTCAGAATTTGGTTGTTGTCTCAGTATAAATTAATCCATTTGTACATTGATGTTTTTCAGAAGATATGTCATAATTAACCTGTTTCTTCAGTTTTTCAAAATAAGTATTGGTGATTTTGTATGTTTCTATAAACCCATTTCCCCTACAATTGTTGCGGATCTAGTTTTAAATATGATAGGATGGACGGAAGTGTTCTTACTTGGATTGGGTTGATCAAGAGTGGCCACAGTCTTTGAAGATGTGCCTAGCAAAGCTCTGGAGCATGTATGAGGAAGAGTACAGAGGTAGGCTTAGATAAAGTGTTGTCAACGCTGAAGAATATTTGAAGATGCGGGATAAAAAGAGGAAGGTGGACAATGAGCTCATATTTTTTTAATCAGACTTTGCTAAGATGGTGTTGGCGAAGGAGGAGGCACTTCGTAGTTGGACGGTGCAAAACATGTTCTTACTAAACTGAAAGCAGAGTAGATAATACGTTCCTGGATGATCTTGATTAGGGAAATGTATATATTGTTCTTATGAAGTTGAACTAGCTATATGTTGTAGTGTGTTGTTTTCAGGTAGCTATCTTACTGTGATGTTAAAATATATTTATGTGCCTAATATGAAATTGGCAAACAATTGTTCGATATGAAATGTGAATTTGCGTAATACTAGAATTATTAATTGTAAACTAATAAACCAGCTAAATGGGTCATGGAACTTTGCAAGCGGTTCTAGAAGTAAAAGCACTTGTGATGGATAGCCCAATGCCACACAGTTTTCTTCATCAAATCGTATGTGATGTAGTTGATAAAAGCAAACGGTTAACCAAGGTAGAGCGTGTGTGATAGTTACACCTTTCACACACGAGCCTATACATAAAACTGCGTGGGATGTACATACAAACGGAAACGTTTTCCCTGGATTGATTGTGTGGGATGTACATAAGAATGGAAACATATTCCTTGGATTGACTGTGTGTGATATACATACGAACAAAAATGTTTTTCTGGGATTCACCGTGTGGGATGTACATATGAACGAAAACGATTGAGTTTCGATGCCTCGCCCGAACGCACACGAGCTCATTTTGGCCCAGCCCGTGTGCTAGGAGGGCCTATCCGTGACGGTTTTTGGGTCGTGTGGGAAGGACCCCCCCGATCGCCCACACTCACTTGGCGGCGGTTCCAAATGTCGTCACGGAAAGGGGTTGAAAACCGTTTGTATAGCACCGACGCATACCAGTGGGATAACTTTGAGGTGGTTTCGTACCCTACGAACAATTTCATCTGATGGTCTCCGCCAGATAACAACTTCAGAATGACTCTTTGTCGCACATTGAGGGATTGTTATATGATTCAATTATTCTAGCACTTTTGAGAGATTGCACTAGAGAAAGTATGAACCCTAGGCCTTGTTTTTAAAAATTGCAATACCGTTTGTGCTCACTTTTATCAATTATTGCCTTACTGTTTTTATATTTTCATATTACAAAAACCTAAATCTGCTAGCCATAGTACACTTGTATCACCATCTCTTCGCCGAACTAGTGCACCTATACAATTTGCCATTGTATTTGGTGTGTTGGGGACACAAGAGATTTCTTGTATTTGGTTGCAGGGTTGTTTGAGAGAGACCATCTTCATCCTATGCCTCCCACGGATTGATAAACTAGGTCATCCACTTGAGGGAAAATTGCTACTGTCCAACAAAACTCTACGCTTGGAGGCCCAACACGAGTCTATAAGAATAAGTTGTGTAGTAGACATCAGTAGCCACCGTGGTTACAGCCACCGCAGCTTGCTAAAGAGCACACAGTTGTGATCATCATGCTCTGAGGAGCTGAGCGCACCTACCCGTTCATCCTTTCGTGCACCATAACACCATACTCGAGCTGGCCGAGCTCTAGTTGCCATTGCTGCAGTCGACTTCGGCCATCGCCGGTGATGCCGCTTGCACCTTTGGATGCGCACGAGTGTGAACTACGCGTAAAGCCCTTCCGTCGCTCGTTTGGTCACCGGGGCGATGTTTCCGAGCCACTGCACCGTTTCGGTGCTCGTCGATGACTAACCGCCAGTGGGTTTGACCAAAACCCACCGGTTTGACCTCCTCCGTGTCTATGACATGTGGACCCAACCCTTGTTTAGTTTTTAGGTTAGTAATAAGTTAGTGCTAACTATTCTGTTAACAAAGTGAGGCACTGACATGTAGGGCCCGCCCCTGATTAAGTTAAATTTAGCATTTAAATTAGCCATAATCCAGCGTTTAATGAGGTGTGTCACAGACCAGTCCGTCCCACTGGTCAGGTGCAACCTGGAACAGTGTGTTGACCTGCTAATGTCACAGTGAAGCATTGCTGATGCAGTAATACATTTTCTGGAAATAGTTCAATTTAAAATAGCCAGGAAATTGTAAAAATTAAAACTTCTAAAAATGATAGAAATTCAACCGTAACTCCAAATGAAATAATTTATATTTGAAAAATGATCATAAAAATACAAAGAGTCTGTTTATGCCATGTTCATGCATGTTTGAACAACTTAACCTCACTATTTAGGAAAAAACATAACTAGGGAAATTCTGGTAATTAGTTTGGAGTTGGAATTTGCTATAGGCTTGAATTCCACTTAAATTAACTTGGCTAACTATTGCATTACTCAACAATACCTTAATATGTCATAACATTCATTTGATTGTGCATTGCAATGAATGTGTTCTTCTACTGTCTGCCAGTGATTGTTCCTTCTCGGTAGAAGACGATTCCAACTTGTGATTGTTGACACCGATGAAGAGCAGTACTATTTCCATAAGTGCCATGCAAGCAAACCCCTTTTGAGCTTTCGGATACAATCTCACTCTCCAGCTCTTGCTCTCTTTTATTGCATTAGGAACAATGATTCAACTATTCATGTTGCGGTAGTTGAACTCATTCCTCTGCATGACCTATCTTTGCCATAGTAAATAGTTGAAACCCTCTAACATGAATAGGAATTGCTTAAGCCATGTTGTGATTACTCATCTATGCTTGCTTGTTATGCCTGCTATGCTTAGAGTTGTGTCAGGTCTGATCAATCTAGGCAATGAATTGGAATGGTTGTGTTCATGTCCTATTGTGTGAGAGCCACAATTTGGTAAAGGTAGCAATGAGAGGCCATGTAGGAGTACATGGCGGGTTGTCTCATTGAGACTATCCTCGAGAACTGAGTTCTGTGTTTGTGATCCAAGATAGTTACTACTACACATTAGGATACTTAATTGACCATCTTGACTTATTAATCGCCTTGATCTCTGTCCAGAAGTTGCAACTAGTTTATGGTGTTTGTAGGATATGTGTTAGAGGTCGTGCATAGAGCTGATCCTAGGGGTGGGGTATGATGCGGTAGAGACACCGAGGGACGGTGTACCAAGTGAAACCTGAATCGTGCTCTTGGGAACCCTGTTCTCGTTGTTTGGGGCTATGATAGAAACCACAGCCGGACTTGGATTGTGGATACAACCTCAAATAGGCAATAAACCTGGAGTAGAGTCTTGTTTGGTTAGTCAGGTCGTGGCCGACACCCTCGCCAGGCTTCCGCTTGATGGTAGCCGGGATATGTGACGTGTACATGGTGATAAGTGGTGAGAGTGTGTATGAATAAGTACACCCCTGTAGGGTTAATGATCTATTTGGATAGCCACGTCCTCAGATATGGACCACTTGGAAAGCTTACATTGTTCATAGAAAAGTTGTAATGGATACTCTAAAATGTGCAAGATAAGTGTGAGTGCTATGGATGACCTTCTCGTAGGGAGACGGGAGCGGATTCGTAGTGGTGTATTGATGTGGTGAATATGTGGACTCGTGCATGCTCTCTCAACCCAAAGAAATTACTCGTAGTCGTAGTTCATGATAGCCACTAAGTGAAAGCTGGCTTGCTGCAGTTAAACTCCACAACCCCTTGCTGATACTGATGCATAAGTAGTTAGTTCTGATGTAAGTCTTGCTGAGAACATTTGTACTCATGTTTGCATAATTTATGTTTTTGCAGCGGAGACTTTAGTCTCACTAATAGTTCCATGTGGGCTTTGATAAGTAGCTTGGAAATCCCAGACAGAGGTCTGGTTCCTATGGAGGGTTTTGTAAATAGACATGCCTTCTAGTCTTCTTTCTTTTCAACTGTTTGTACTCAGACAGGTTTATGCTTCCGTTGCTTGTATGACATTGTATGTTGGGCCATGTGGCCCCTGTTTGTAATATCATGGTATGTATTGTTTCTCGGAGCCTTCTAAGTAAATATTTGAGTCATATAGTTATGTTATGATGCCATGTTGTATTTACACATATCGTGCATATTGTGTGTATGTTTTGAAATGCAGTGGTATGTGTTGGATTCGACACCTAGTTATCTGCCTTAGTAGCCTTTCGTACAAGGAAATGCCTCCAAGTGCTTCCACTGATCCATGGTAGTTCACTACTACTCCGGAACACATAGATTGACCGACATGCATCCTTTTTTGCTGCTGTGTCTGTCCCTATGGGGAAATGTCATGCGGTGTTTCCTAAAGTCCTTGTAGCTTCTCTATGACTTGGTTACACTTAGTGCTGACTGACAAGTGCATTCCTGGGTTACTAATGACCCACAAGTATAAGGGATCAATCGTAGTCCTTCCGATAAGTAAGAGTGTCGAACTGATCGAGGAGCAGAAGGAAATGACAAGCGATTTTCAGCAAGGTATTCTCTGCAAGCACTGAAATTATTGGTAACAGATAGTTTGATAGCAAGATAATTCGTAATGGGTAACAATTAACAGGTGTAACTAAATTGCAGAAAGGTGGCCCTATCCCTCTAATAGCAATGGACAAGCCTGGACGAAATCTTATAAAAAGCAAAGCGCTCCCGAGGACACATGGGAATTATCATCAAGTTAGTTTTCATCATGCTCATATGATTCACGTTTATTACTTTGATAATTTAATAAGCGGGTGGACCGGTGCTTGGGTGCTGTCCTTACTTGGACAAGCCTCCTACTTATGATTAACTCCTCTCGCAAGCATTCACAACTATGAAAGAAGAATTAAGATAAATCTAACCATAATATTAAACATGTGGATCCAAATCAGCCCCTTACGAAGCAACGCATAAACTAGGGTTTAAGCTTCTATAACTGTAGCAACCCATCATCTACTTGCTACTTACCAATTCCTTCCCCTAGGCCCAAATCAGGGTGAAGTTTCATGTACTTGACGTTCACATAACACCACTAGAGGAAAGACAACATACATCTCATAAAAATATCAAACGGATACCAAATTCACATGATTACTTATAACAAGACTTCTCCCATGTCCTTAGGAACAGAAGTAACTACTCACAAAGCATGTTCATGTTCATGATCAGAGGGGTATTAAGGCCCTGTTTGGAATCACTCCGCCCCGCTCCACTCCGCGAGCTGTGGAGGTGGGCTTGAGCCACTCTGCCAAAATGAGCTATAGCCTGCTCCACTCCGGGAGCGTAGTCGAGAGAGTGGAGTGAAACCAAATAGGCACTAAATATCAATAAGGATCTGAACATATGATCTTCCACCAAATAAACCAACTTGCATCAACTACAAGGAGTAATCAACACTACTAGCAACCCACATGTATCAATCTGATGTTTTGAGACAAATATTGAACACAATAGATGAACTAGGGTTTGATATGAGATGGTGCTGGTGAAGATGTTGATGAAGATTGGTCCTCCCATGATGAGAGGATCATTGGTGATGACGATGGCTTTGACTTCCCCCTCCCAGAGGGAAGTTTCCCTGGCATAATCGCTCTGTCATAGACCTAGATTGCTTCTGCCTAGGTTCTACCTTGAGACGGTTGTGCTTTGTCCCAAAAGCCTTCTTCTTACTTTTTCTAGGTCAAAATCCTTCATATAGCAGAAGATGGGCACCAGAGGATGGCAAGGGGGCCCACAAGCTCAAGGGGCGCGTCCTAGGTGGTAGGGCGCGCCCCCAGGCTTGTGTCCAGGGTCCCCTTCTGGTATTTCTTCACCCAATATTTTTTATATATTCCAAAATAATTTTCCGTAATGTTTCAGGACATTTGGAGTTGTGCAGAATAGGGATCTCAGATTTGCTCCTTTTCGGTCCAGAATTCCAGCTGCCGGCATTCTCCCTCTTCATTTAAATCTTGCAAAATAAGATAGAAAAGGCATAAGAATTGCATCATAAAGTGTAATAACAGCTCATAATGCAATAAATATCAACATAAAAACATGATGCAAAATGGACGTATCAACCATGCGTAGACCTCGCTTGTCCTCAAGCGAAAGCCAAAATCGATTATCTTGACCACATGTTTAGAGATAGGGTGTTGTAAAACAAAATACATACATGAGGGCATCATGATCATCATTAGAACGAAAATATATTGCCTCATAACTTCTTATACTAAAGTGATAATTCGTTCACAAGGTAAAGTATGAACCATAAACTTTATTGAAAACTAACAACTATGATCTTAGTCATTGATGCAATTTGTCATAATGTCAGAAAGAGTTCATGTACGAACCTTTTATTTAGCAAGCTCACATACTCAACCATCATTTAGTCTTTCACAATTGCTAACACTCACGCGATACTTATGAGATCAAAGCTTCAATCAGACATATAGAAAGATCGAGGCTTATAACTTCGCCTCCCAACCATTTACCTCAAGGGTAATGTCAACAATACTAACTCATGATCACTTACATCCGACCGGATATGTTTGTCTAGATCTTTCCACAACACATGATGCTTGCCAAAAAGAGAAAAATAGAAGGAGTGGTGAAGATCACCATGACTCTTGCATCAAGGTAGGTAATTAAAAAATAAAAATATAGGCCCTTCGCAAAGGGAAGCAGAGGTTGTCATGCGCTTTTTATTTGGATGCACAAAATCTTAATGCAAAGGAACGTCACTTTATATTGCCACTTGTGATAGCGAACTTTATTATGCAGTCTGTGGCCTTTATTTCTTTCCCGTCACAAGTTCATACAAATCTTATTTTCCTCACACTAAAAGATCATACATATTTAGGGAGCAATTTTTTTATTGCTTTGCACCGATGACAACTTACTTGAAGGATCTTACTCAATCCATAGGTAGGTATAGTGGACTCTCATGACATGAAGTTGGGTTTACAAATTTTGGATGCACAAGAATCTCTACTTGGTGCAGAATTTTTGGCTATCGGATAGAAAGCAAGCTCCACATGTTGGAGGATCCATGACAACATAACTCCTATTCGGATATAAGAAAACATAACTCATTACGTTGTCTTCCTTGTCAACCATCAACTCATTAGCATATAATATTTTAATGAGTGCTCACAATCATAAAAGAGGTCCAAGATAGTGTATTTAAATGTGAAACCTCTGTTTCTTTATTACTTCTTATTAATTGCAAAAAATGACCAATACTATGTTTGTCAACCTTCAACAAATTTTATGCATTATACTTCTTATATGTGAAGTCATCACTCGCCATAATATTATTATATAATCTTTTATTTTCTTTATTCCTTTTCATATTTAAGATCAAATCAAGAAAGTAAAACACTCAACTCAAAACTAATGTTTATTATATAACTCTCATACTTGATTATATGTATAGACCAGAAGCAAAATACTTAAGGTCTAGATCATACTAAAACCTTTATTATACTACATTATGATTTAACCAAAAAGGATCAAACTGAAATAGATGATAATGATAAAGGTGGTGATACGATACCGGGGCACCTCCCCCAATCTTGGCACAAGCCAAGGGGAGTGCCCATACTCGTCTACTCAAGTCTCCTTCTTGGGAGGTGGTGGTGCAATATTCTTGGCAATGATGCCTCTCAGGATGCGGTTCTCCTCTTCGAGCTTGTTAATTTGCTACCTGAGATCCATAATTTCCTTGCGGATCTTCCCCGTGACGGTTAAAGCACCGTCCACCCATGGATTCATCATGGCTGCAGGGGAAAAACTCTTTTTCAAGTTATTGTAAGGGATAAATTTGGAATTGGGAGGTTTGACCGAATCCGACAGGCTTGATTTCCTGAATTCCACATGCATGTCACTAGGTTGGGGCAGAGAAGTAACTTCTTGATCCTCCTCCATAAAGTCCACCCTTTTTAGGTCAGCTTCTATTTCTTCATCTGAGGACCATCCATAGGGGTCAACTTCACCGTACGCTCTTGGATCCACCGTGAGGTGAGAGACACGACTCTCCCGGTTTGATTCTTGCGAGGAATAGCTTGAAATCTACCGTAGGAATAGCTCTAAATCTACCGTAGGAATAGCTCTAAATCTACCATAGGAATAGCTAGAAACAAGAACATAGGATATTGCCGTGATACGGTGGTCAAAACCTCCGAGTGTTTATATAATGAATTTTTACCATGCAAAACAAGTAATCTTGGAGAAAACGAAGTCTGGACGGCACATGAGGGCTCTACAAGCTCGGGAGGCGCGCCCGGGGGTAGGGCGCACCCCTAGGCTTGTCGAATGATCATGCGCTTTTCGGACTACTTATTATTATCCTAATTTTGTAAATATTCCAAAATAGAGTAAAATTGATTTTCTGGAACTTTTGGAGTCGAACTACTAACTGTATCCCATACCTATTCCTTTTCAGGGTTTTGGAGCATTCTGAAAAGTTTCATTTATGCACTCCTGCTACCACTTGAGCATTGCGTTGGTTTTCCCTTGAAGAGGAAAGGGTGATGCAGCAAAGTAGCGGAAGTATTTCCCTCAGTTTTGATAACCAAGGTATCAATCTAGTAGGAGGCTACACGCAAGTCCCTCGTACCTACACAAACAAACAAGAACCTCACAACCCACGCGATAAAGGGGTTGTCAATCCCTTCATGGCCATTTGCAAAAGTGAGATCT
Organism: Triticum aestivum; assembly: GCF_018294505.1. Classification (NCBI taxonomy): domain Eukaryota; kingdom Viridiplantae; phylum Streptophyta; class Magnoliopsida; order Poales; family Poaceae; genus Triticum; species Triticum aestivum. Next base: position 401,578,395 of record NC_057813.1, on the reverse strand, counting down.
GATAGAGATAATAAGATAAGATAAATATTTTTGGTATTTTTATGATATGGATTCGAAAGTCAAGATTGGAAAATAAAGTAGATTGAAAACTTATATGATGGAAGATAGACCCGGGGGCCATAGGTTTCACTAGTGGCTTCTCTCAAGATAGCATAAGTATTACGGTGGGTGAACAAATTACTGTCGAGCAATTGATAGAAAAGTGCATAGTTATGAGAATATCTAGGCATGATCATGTATATAGGCATCACGTCCGCGACAAGTAGACCGACTCCTGCCTGCATCTACTACTATTACTCCACACATTGACCGCTATCTAGCATGCATCTAGAGTATTAAGTTCACAAGAACAGAGTAACGCATTAGGCAAGATGACATGATGTAGAGGGATAAACTCAAGCAATATGAAATAAACCCCATCTTTTCATCCTTGATGGCAACAATACAATACGTGCCTTGCTGCCCCTGCTGTCACTGGGAAAGGACATCGCAAGATTGAACCCAAAGCTAAGCACTTCTCCCATTGCAAGAAAGATCAATCTAGTAGGCCAAACCAAACAGATAATTTGAAGAGACTTGCAAAGATAACCAATCATACATAAAAGAATTCAGAGGAGATTCAAATATTTCTCATAGATAAACTTGATCAACCCACAATTCTTCGGATCTCGACAAACACACCACAAAAAGAGTTACATCGAATAGATCTCCACGAAGATCGAGGAGAACTTTGTATTAAGATTCAAAGAGAGAGAGAAGAAGCCATCTAGATAATAACTATGGACCCGAAGGTCTATGGTAAACTACTCACAACTCATCAGAGAGGCTATGATGTTGATGTAGAAGCCCTCCATGATCGATGTCCCCACTGGCAGAGCGCCTGAAAAGGCCCCAAGATGGGATCTCGCGGGTACAGAAGGTTGCGGCGGTGGAAATAGGTTTTCGTGGTGCTCCTTGATGTTTTCAGGGTACATAGGTCTATATAGGCGAAGGAGGTCGGTCAAGGGAGCCACAAGGGGCCCATGAGGGTGGGGGTGCACCCACCCTGCTAGGGCGTGCCCTCCTGCCTCGTGGCTGGCTCGGCTGCTTCTTGACGTCCACTCCAAGTCTCCTGGATTGCGTTTGTTCCAAAAAGATTGCTCCCAAAGGTTTCATTCCGTTTGGACTCCATTTGATATTCCTTTTCTTTGAAACACTGAAATAGGCAAAAAAACAGCAATTCAGGCTGGGCCTCCGGTTAATAGGTTAGTCGCAAAAATGACATAAAAGTGTATAGTAAAGCCCATAAACATCCAAAATGGGTAAGATGATAGCATGGAGCAATAAAAATTTATAGATACGTTGGAGACGTATCAAGCATCCCCAAGCTTAATTCATGCTCGTCCTTGAGTAGGTAAATGATAAAAACATAATTTTTGATGTGGAATTCTACCTAGCATAATTCTCAATATAATTTTCTTTATTGTGGCATGAATGTTCTGATCCAAATGATTCAACATAAAAGTTCATATTGATATGAAAACAATAATACTTCAAGCATACTAACAAAGCAATCATGTCTTCTCAAAATAACATGGCTAAAGAGAGCTATCCCTACAAAATCATATAGTCTAGCTATGCTCTATCTTCATCACACAAAGTATTTAATCATGCATAACCCCGATGACAAGCCAAGCAATTGTTTCATACTTTAGTATTCTCAAAAAATTTCAACTTTCACACAATACATGAGCGTGAGCCATGGACATAGCACTATATGTGGAATAGAATGGTGGTTGTGGAGAAGACAAAAAAGGAGAAAGTCTCACATTGACGAGGCTACTCAACGGGCTATGGAGATGCCGATCAATTGATGTCAACATGAGGAGTAGGGATTGCCATGCAACGGATGCACTAGAGCTATAAATGTATGAGAGCTCAACAAAAGAAACTAAGTGGGTGTGCATCCAACTTGCTTGCTCACAAAGATCTAGGGCATTTTAAGGAAGCCCCTCGTTGGAATATACAAGCCAAGTTCTATAATGAAAAATTCCCACTAGTATATGAAAGTCACAACATAGGAGACTCTCTATCATGAAGATCATGGTGCTACTTTGAAGCACAAGTGTGGAAAAAGATAGTAACATTGTCCCCCTTTTTTTGGGCCTTCCTTTTTTTGTTTGACCTTTCTCATTTTTTGGCCTTTCTCTTTTCTTTTTGGCCTTTCTTTTCAAGGGACAATGCTCTAATAATGATGACCATCACACTTCTATTTAATTACAACTCATGGATAACAACTCGATACTAGAACAAAATATGACTCTATATGAATGACTCCGGCGGTGTACCGGGATAATGAATAAAGAGTAACATGTATGAAAAATTATGCATGGTGGCTTTGGCACAAATATGATGTCAACTACATGATAATGCAAGGAAATATGACAATGATGAAATGTGTCATGACAAATGGAACGGTGGAAAGTTGCATGGCAATATATCTCGGAATGGCTATGAAAATGCCATAATAGGTAGGTATGGTGGCTGTTTTGAGGAAGATATAAGGAGGTTTATGTGTGATAGAGCGTATCGTATCACGGGGTTTGGATGCACCGGCGAATTTTGCACCAACTCTCAAGGTGAGAAAGGGCAATGCACGGTACCGTAGAGGCTAGCAATGATGGAAGGGTAAGAGTGCGTATAATCCATGGACTCAACATTAGTCATAAAGAACTAATATACTTATTGTAAAAATCTACAAGTTATCAAAACAAAGTACTATGCGCATGCTCCTAGGGGGATAGATTGGTAGGAAAATACCATCGCTCATTCCCGACCTCCACTCATAAGGAAGACAATCAATAAATAAATCATGCTCCAACTTCATCACATAACGGTTCACCATACGTGCATGCTACGACGATCAAAAACTTCAACAAAAGTATTCCTCAAATTCATAATTACTCCACTAGCATGACTCTAATATTACCATCCTCATATCTCAAAAAAATCATCAAGTATCAAATTTCTCATAGTATTCAATGCACTTTCTATGATAGTTTTTATTATACCCGACTTGGATGCCCATCATATTAGGACCAATTTTATAACCATAGCAAATACCATGCTGTTATAAAAGATTCCCAAAATAATATAAGTGAAGCATGAGATATCAATAATTTCTACAAAATAAAACCACCGCCGTGCTCTAAAAAGATATAAGTGAAGCACTAGAGCAAAATTGTCAAGCTCAAAAGATATAAGTGAAGCACATAGAGTATTCTAATAAATTCCGAATCATGTGTGTCTCTATAAAAAGGTGTGTACAGCAAGGATGATTGTGGTAAACTAAAAATCAAAGACTCATATCATACAAGACGCTCCAAGCAAAACACATATCATGTGGTGAATAAAAATATAGCTCCAAGTAAAGTTACCGATAGACGAAGATGAAAGAGGGGATGCCTTCCGGGGCATCCCCAAGCTTAGGCTTTTGGTTGTTCTTGAATTATCTTGGGGTGCCATGGGCATCCCCAAGCTTAGGCTCTTGCCACTCCTTATTCCATAGTCCATCAAATCTTTACCCAAAACTTGAAAACTTCACTACACAAAACTCAACAGGAAATCCCATGAGCTCCGTTAGTGCAAGAAAGAAAAACCACCACTTAAGGTACTGTAATGAACTCATTATTTATTTATATTGGTGTTAAACCTACTGTATTCCAACTTCTCTATGGTTAATATCCCCGATACTAGCCATAGATTCATCAAAATAAGCAAACAACACACGAAAAATAGAATCTGTCAAAAACAGAACAGTCTGTAGAAATCTGTAACTTTCGAATACTTATGGAACTCTAAAAATCCTATTAAAATAGGAAGTTCTGGGAATTTGTCTATTGATCTACTGCAAAAATAATCAACTAAAAACACGTTTCTATGATTTATTAAAATTATTATCGTGCGTGCAAAAGTTTCTGTTTTTCAGCAAGATCAAATTATCTATCATCGTAGGTTATCCTATAGGTTCTACTTGGCACAAACACTAATTAAAATATAAAACCACAGCTAAACATAAGCTAGATAAATTATTTATTACTATATATAAGCAAAAAGCAAGGAACAAAATTAAAATTGTGTTGCCTCCCAACAAGCGCTATCGTTTAACGCCCCTAGCTAGGCATAAAAGCGAGAATAGATCTACGTATTGCCATCTTTGGTATTCAATTCATAAGTGGCTCGCATAATAGATTCATAAGGTAATTTAATTTTTTTCTAGAAAAGTGTTTGATGCCTTTCCTTAATGGAAAATGGAATCTAATATCCCCTTCCTTCATATCAATAATTGTACCAATCGTTCTAAGGAAAGGTCTACCAAGAGTAATAGGACATGAAAGATTGCAATGTATATCAAGAACAATAAAATCTATGGGCACATAATTCCTATTTTCAATAATAAGAAAATAATTAATCCTTCCCATAGGTTTCTTAATAGTGGAATCCGCAAGGTGCCAGTTTAAAGAGCAATCATCAAATTCGTGGAAACCTAGCACATCATATAAAGTTTTTGGAATCATGGAAACACTAGCACCCAAATCACACAAAGCATAGCATTCATGATCTTTAATTTTAATTTTTGTTTTAATAGTAGGTTCCCACTCATCATAAAGTTTTCTAGGGATAGAAACTTCCAATTCAAGTTTTTCTTCATAAGATTACATCAAAGCATCAACGATATGTTTGGTAAAAGCTTTATTTTGAGTATAAGCATGAGGAGAATTCAACACGGATTGCAACAAGGAAATACAATCCATTAAAGAACAATTACCATAATTAAATTTCTTGAAATCCAAAATAGTGGGTTCATTGCTATGTAAAGTTTTGATCTCTCCAATCTCACTTACCAAATTTAACATCATGATCTAAAAACTCAGAATCATTGGGACGCCTTTTAATTAAAGTTGACTCATCTCCTGTCCCATCATTATCAAGATTCATATTGCAAAACAAAGGCTTAATAGGGGACACATCACTCACTTTCAGATCTTCATCATTATTATCATGAAAACTAGAAGAACACACTCTTACAAAGCAATCTTTCTTAGAACGCATCCTAGCGGTTCTTTATTTGCACTCATCAATGGAAATTCTCATGTCTTTGAGAGACTCATTGATATCATGCTTAGGTGGAATAGATCTAACTTTCAAAGAATCAACATCAAGAGAAATTATATCCACGTTCCTAGACAATTCATCAAATTTAAGCAATTTTTCTTCAAGCAAAGCATTGAAATTCTTTTGAGAGATCACAAATTCGTTAACACTAATCTCAAAATCAAAGGGCATATTATTAAAATTTCCATAAGTTTTGTTGTAGGAATTACCATAATTATTAGAGGAATTACTAGGGAACGGCCTAGGATTAAAGTTTCCTCTATAAGCATTGAAATTATTCCTACCAACAAAATTCACATCCATAGATTCATTATTATTCTCAATCAAAGTAGACAAAGGCATATCATGAGGATCAATAGGAGCACTCTTATTGGCAAACAATCTCATAAGTTCATCCATCTTTCCACTCAAAACATTAATCTCTTCTATCGCATGAACTTTTTTACTAGTAGATCTTTCGGTGTGCCATTGAGAATAATTAACCATAATATTATCTAGGAGTTCAGTGGCTTCTCCTAAAGTGATTTCCACAAAAGTGCCTCCCGCGGCCGAATCTAAAAGATTTCTAGAAGCAAAATTCAATCCGACATAAAACTTTTGTATGATCATCCATAAAGTTAATCCATGTGTAGGGCAATTGCAAATCATTAATTTCATCCTCTCCCAAGATTGTGCAACTTGTTCACGATCAATTTGCTTAAACTTCATAATATCGTTTCTAAGAGAGATGATCTTAGCGGGAGGAAAATACTTAGAGATAAAAGCGCCCTTGCACTTATTACAAGAATCAATACTATTTTTAGGCAAAGACAAAACCAAGTTTTAGCGCGATCTCTAAGCGAAAACGGAAATAACTTCAATTTAACAATATCATTATCCATGTCTTTCTTATTTTGCATGTCACACAAATCAACAAAGTTGTTTAGATGAGTAGCGACATCTTCACTAGGAAGGCCGGAGAATTGATCTTTCATAACAAGATTCAACAAAGCAGCATTGATTTCATCAGATTCAGCATCATTAAGAGGAGCAATCGGAGTGCTAAGGAAAACATTATTATTGTTATTGGGAAAGTCACACAATTTAGTATTATCTTGAGACATTGTGACAAGCAATCCAACACAGAAGCACACAAGAGGCAAGAGAAAAAGAGGAGAAAGGGAAAGAGAGGGCGAATAAAACGGCAAGGGTGAAGTGGGGGAGAGGAAAACGAGTGGAAAATGGCAATTAATGTAATGCGAGGGAGATGAGTTCGTGATGGGTACTTGATATGTCTTGACTTGTGCGTAGACCTCCCTGGCAATGGCGCCAGAAATCCTTCTTGCTACCTCTTGAGCACTGCGTTGGTTTTCCCTTGAAGAGGAAAGGGTGATGCAGCAAAGTAGCTTAAGTATTTCCCTCAGTTTTGAGAACCAAGGTATCAATCCAGTAGGAGGCTACATGCAAGTATCTCGTACCTACACAAACAAACAAGAACCTCGCAACCAACGCGATAAAGGGGTTGTTAATCCATTCACGGCCACTTGCAAAAGCGAGATCTGATAGAGATAATAGGATAAGATAAATATTTTTGGTATTTTTATGATATAAATTGGAAAGTAAAGTAGATTGAAAACTTATATGATGGAAGATAGACCCGGGGGCCATAGGTTTCACTAGTGGCTTCTCTCAAGATAGCACAAGTATTATGGTGGGTGAACAAATTACTGACAAGCAATTGATAGAAAAGTCCATATTTATGAGAATATCTAGGCATGATCATGTATATAGGCATCACGTCTGCGACAAGTAGACCGACTCCTGCCTGGATCTACTACTATTACTCCACACATTGACTGCTATCCAGCATGCATCTAGAGTATTAAGTTCATAAGAACAGAGTAACACATTAGGCAAGATGACATGATGTAGAGGGATAAACTCAAGCAATATGAAATAAACCCCATCTTTTTATCCTTGATGGCAACAATACAATATGTGCCTTGCTGCCCCAGCTGTCACTGGGAAAGGACACCGCAAGATTGAACCCAAAGCTAAGCACTTCTCCCAGTTCAAGAAAGATCAATCTAGTAGGCCAAACCAAACTGATAATTCGAAGAGACTAGCAAAGTTAATCAATCATACATAAAATAATTCAGAGGAGATTCAAATATTTCTCATAGATAAACTTGATCATAAACCCACATTTCATCGGATCTCGACAAACACACCGCAAAAAGAGTTACATCGAATAGATCTCCAAGAAGATCGAGGAGAACTTTGTATTCAGATTCAAAGAAAAAGAAGAAGCCATCTAGCTAATAACTATCGACCCGAAGGTCTGTGGTAAACTACTCACAACTCATCGGAGAGGCTATGGTGTTGATGTAGAAGTCCTCCATGATCGATTCCCCCTCCGGCAGAGCGCCGGAAAAGGCCCCAAGATGGGATCTCATGGGTACAGAAGGTTGCGGCGGTGGAAATAGGTTTTCATGGTGCTCCTTGATGTTTTCAGGGTACGGAGGTATATATAGGCAAAGGAGGTCGGTCAGGGGAGCCACGAGGGTCCCACGAGGGTGGGGGGTGCGCCCACCCCCCTAGGGCGCGCCCCCCTGCCTCGTGGCCGCCTCGGTTGCTTCTTGACGTCCAATCCAAGTCTCCTGGATTGCGTTTGTTCCAAAAAGATCACTCCCGAAGGTTTCATTCCATTTGTACTCCGTTTGATATTCCTTTTCTTCGAAACACTGAAATAGGCACAAAAAACAGCAATTTGTGCTGGGCCTCCGGTTAATAGGTTAGTCACAAAAATGATATAAAAGTGTATAGTAAAGCCCATAAACATCTGAAACGAGTAATATAGTAGCATGGAGCAATAAAAAATTATAGATACGTTGGAGACGTATCAACTCCTCCAGTGTTATGGAGTGAATAATGTTAGTCTCAATATTTATAGGCGTACCTAAGATGTAATGCTTAATTCTTTGCCCATTCACCAAACTTCCGATTGGTGCCTTTGGCATTGTTGATCTTGATAGCACTGGACTAATAAACTTCTTCGATAATGTAGGGTCCTTCCTATTTGGAGAGAAGTTTTCCTGCAAAAAATCTAAACAAGAATTGTATAGCAAGACTTGGTTACCTAGATGAAATTCCTTCTTTTTTATTCTTTTGTCATGTCATCTTTTAACCTTTTCTTTAAACAGTTTAGCATTTTCATAGGCTTGGGTTCTCCATTCATCAAGTGAGCTAATATCAAACAACCTCTTTTCATCGGAAATTTTAAAATCATAGTTAAGCTCTTTGATTTCCCCATAAGCTTTATGTTCTAATTCAAGAGGTAAATGACATGCTTCTCCATAAACCATTTTATACGGAGACATACGCATAGGAGTTTTATAAGCAGTTCTATAAGCCCAAAGTGCATCATCTGTTTCTTAGACCAATTCTTCCTAGATCTATTGATGGTCTTTTGCAAAATTAACTTTATTTCTCTATTATTCAACTCAACTTGACCACTAGATTAGGGTGATAGGGGTATGCAATTATATGGTTGACATCATATTTAGCAAACAATTTACGGAAAGCACCATGAATAAAATGTGAACCACCATCAGTCATTAAATATCTAGGGACTCCAAACCTCAGGAAACTAACTTCTTAAAGCATTTGAATGGAAGTTTTATGATCATCACTACTAGTTGGAATAGCTTCTACCCACTTAGTAACATAATCAACATCAACCAAAATATGTTAATACCTAGGAAAAGGTTATATAATCAAATCCCCAAACATCGAATGGTTCAATAACAAGTGAATAATTAATAGCATTTCCTAATGTCTACTAATATTTCCAATTATTTGACATTCATCGCAAGATAGAACAAACTAACTCACGTGCATCTTTGAAAAGAGTAGGTCAATAAAACCTAGATTGTAATACCTTGTGTGTAGTTATGTCTCCCACATGGTGTCCTCCGTAAGCCTCGGAGTGACACTTCCGTCGGATTTGTTCCTTTTCATGCTCAGGTATACAACATCTAATAATACCATCAACTCCTTCTTTATAAAGTTGTGGGTCATCCCAGAAGTTATGTCTTAAATCAAAGAAGAACTTTTTCGTTTGTTGGTATGCGAAACTAGGTGATATAAATTTAGCAATAATGTAATTAGCATAGTCTACATACCAAGGAGTATTACGAGAATCATTCATGACAACTAGTTGTTCATCAGGAAAACTGTCATTAATAGGTAGTGGGTCATCAAGAACATTTTCTAACCTAGACAAGTTATCAGCTACGGGATTCTCAACTCCCTTCCTATCAGTAATATGCAAGTCAAATTCTTGTAAAAAAGAACCCACCTAATAAGTCTAGGTTTAGCATCTTTCTTTTCCATAAAGTATTTAATAGCAGCATGATCGGTGTGAACAATAACTTTATAGTTAACTATATAAGATTTGGTTATCACAAGCAAACACGATTGCTAAAAATTCTTTCTAAGTAGTAGCATAATTTCTTTCAGCGATGTTTAGAGTTTTGCTAACATAATGGATAACATTTAATTTCTTATCAACTCTTTGTCCTAGAACAGCGCCAACAACATAATCACTAGGATCACACATAATTTCAAAAGGTAAGTTCCAATCAGGTGGCTGAACAATAGGTGCAGAGAATAAGGCTTTCTTAAGTATTTCAAAGGCTTCTACACAATCATCATCAAAAACAAATCGAACATCTTTTTGCCAGATTAGTAAGAGGCCTAGAAATTTTAGAGAAGTCTTTAATAAATCTCCTATAGAAACCAGCATGACCAAGGAAACTTCTTATACCTTTGATGTCTTTAGGACATGGCATTTTCTCAATTGCATCAACTTTAGCTTTATCAACTTCAATACCTCTCTCAGAAATTTTATGCCCCAAGACAATACCTTCATTCACCATAAAGTGGCATTTCTACCAACTCAAGACAAGATTAGTTTCTTCACATCTCTATAAAACTCAATCAAGGTTGCTTAAGAAATCATCAAAAGAAGTTTCATAAACGGATAAATCGTCCATGAAAACCTCAACAATCTTTTCACTAGTAGTCATACATCTTTGAAAGTTAGCAGATGCATTGCATAAACAAAAAGGCATAGGTCTATAAGAAAAAATACCAAAAGGGCTTGTAAAAATAGTTTTTTATTGATCCTCTCGTGACATAGGTATTTGGTTAAAACTAGAGTATCCATCTAGAAAACAAAAATGTGTATCCTTTGATAACCTTTCTAGCATTTGATCAATAAATGGTAAGGGGTAATGATCCTTCCTGGTGGCTTTATTTTATAAATTAATTACCATCCTATAACCTATTATAATTCTTTGTGGAATAAGTTCATTCTGATCATTAGGGACAACGGTAATACCTCCCTTCGTAGGAACACAATGAACATGACTTACCCATCTACTATCAACTATATGATAGATTATACCTGCTTCAAGGAGCTTTAATATTTCATTTCTTACCACTTCCTCATCTTAGGATTTAATCGTCGCTGGTGATCAACAACTGGTTTAGCATCAGGCTCCATATTGCTTTTATGCTGACAAAGAGTGGGCCTAATGCCCTTAAGATCATCAAGAGTATATCCAATAGTGGCACACTGCTTCCTCGGAGTTTTTAATATTCTCTTTTCTTCATGCTCTGAAAGGTTCGTACTAATAATAACATGATATATCTTCTTTTCATCAAGATAAGAATATTTTAGTGTGTCACGCAATTGTTTTAGTTCAAACACAGGATCACCCTTAGGTGGAGGAGGACCTCCAACAGTTTCAACATGCAAATTGTGTTTAAGAAGAGGTTGTTGTTTGAAGAATATCTCATATATTTTGTTTCTTTCATTCATATGCATATCATTTTCATGGTCTAGCAAATATTGTTCTAACAGGTCAGTAGGAGGAACGACAATAGAAGCAAGACCAATAATTTCATCCTTACTAGGCAATTCTTTATCACGAGGATGTCTATGTAATTTGGAGAAATTAAACTCATGAAACACATCACGGAAGTTAACACTGACAGTTTGCTTAGTGCAATCAATCTTAGCATTACTCATATTCAGGAAAGGTGTACCAAATATAATGGGAAAAAAATCATCTTGTGGGGAACCAATTACTAGAAAATTAGTAGGGTAATTAATTTTCCCACACAAGAAGTCAACATCTCTAACAATCCTAAGTTGTGTAATAGTATCTCTATTAGCAAGCTTAATTGTAACATCAATATCTTCTACCTTAGCAAGAGCAATATCCTTCATAATTTCTTCATATAACACTACAAAAAAAGACACATCCGTGACATTTTGGGCTGAACGAATTTTTTTCTTGTCATACTTATGACACTTCTATGACGATAATTGTGACAAAACCCGGTATCATCATAGATGTGGTGGCTCCTACTTCTATGACAAAAAATCATGACAGAAAATGGGATTTTCGTCCTGGGAGGGCCGGAGACGCAGCTACATGACATTCTTTAGGCCGTCCATGACAGAAAAACCATGGTAGAAGCGAGGGCGAGGAAAATATCGGGGTGTTCCCGGTTACGGTGGGTGGTCGGGGCCGAGCGATATGCGCGTTTCTCTCGTACACGTACGTGTGTGGGTGCGAGGCGTTGGGCTCTAACTGAACTCGAGCGAGGCGTTCGCCTACTGAACCCGAGCGATTGCACTGCAAGCTACGCGTTACAGAACCCAAGCGATCGATCGATGGCTGTTAACTGAACCCGATCGAGCGATTCCTTGGTTACTGCTGCTAATTGAAGCTGATCGATGCTCCCTCTGGATGAACAGTGAGCATTGCCGGGGGGGGTGGATGAACAGTTCCCGGTGGGGGTGGATGAACAGGACCCCGTGGTGTTGCCTTTGGATGAACAGGATCCCGATCGATCGAGCCGGTTGGGGATGGATGAACAGGACCCCGTGGAGGGCTGGATGAACTATAGAGGTGGAGGGGTGGATGAACAGTAGCCCGTGGAGGGGTGGTTGAACAGGAGCCTGTGGAGAGGGGTGGTTAAACAGTAGCCAGTGGAGTAGCGTGCGGTGGAGGCTGGATGAACAGGAGCCCGTGGATGAACAGTCGCATGTGGAGGCTAGAGGAGGTTGATGGTGGATGAACAGTAGCCCGTGGAGGCTGGAGGAGGTTGATGGTGGAGATGAACAGTATCCCGTGGAGTCCCGTTTTGCGGTACGCCACACTCCTCCCGATGAACAGGATCCCTGTTTTGACCGTAGCGCTCCAACACAAGTCCGTTTCCTCCCTTCTGCGGTACGCCACACCCCTCCTGATCAACAGGACCCCGTTTCGATGGTAGGAGGTCCAACACAAGTCCGTTTCCTCCATTTTGCGGTACGCCAGACCCCTCCCGATGAACAGGATCCCGTTCCAAACATGGCCGGTCGAACACAAGGTCGTTTCCTCCGTTCTGCGGTACGCCAGGCCTCATTTCCATCGCCTGTTCCATCCAAGCCGGTTCGTTCCCATGCGTTCCATTGCCTCCCGATGAACACGACGCATTCCATTGCCTCCCGATGAACACGAGGTATTCCGTTGCCTCCCCATGAACACGACAACGACGCAGTTTCTCCGTTCCGACCCAGCCATGTACACGAGCCCTGGTCGTACGTATGCGCGAGTAGGTGTTCGAGACCCCGCCCGTATGTATGTACGTGGCCGTATTTTCTTTCTTGCACACTGGCCGTTGTATGTACGTGTACATGCTACGTGCGCGCCTCTACTACGTCACGTGCGCGCCTCTACATCAACCAGTATGTACATACACGTTCGCGACCAGAATGACTACGCTATGTACGCTTCGACCAGGTGGGTCCCGACTATCAGACACTTCCTTGCGTGCAAAGATGTAGCTTGTTGGTCCCAGCAGTCAGGGGGCGAATCATTTTCCCCCCCTAATATGGACGCACTTCCTTGCGTGTGAAGATGTAGCTGGTAGGTCCAGCAGTCAGGGGGGAAACATTTTTTAACAAAATACGGTAGCCTGTCCGGTGGGTCCCTGTTGTCAAGTGGAGGAATCATTATTTTCCGTGTAATAAGGAAGCACTTGCTTGCTGCGGCCATGGACCCAGCTGTTAGCCTCTCCACATACAGTCCATGTCCAATGGAAGTCGTTCCTTGACCACGTTGACCACGCCGTGCCGAGAGCACCAGGGCGATGGATGACGGCGAGGCCTAGGAAGGGGACGACACGGAGCTGGAGAAGACGCGGCAGTGGATGCCCACGCATAGAGGAGTATGAGGGTTCACTGGTTCGGCTGCGGTGTGAGGCTGTCGTTGCTGCAGAATAACAGGGGGGTGTGGGTGAGTAGAGGGATGGCCTGGCCAACGGTGGGGGTAGTAGGGGGCGGTGAGGCCTCCGCGGCATCACAGCCGGCCACGGGAGGCAGGAGCATGCAGCACGACCGGCGCTGCTTTGGGCGGCTGGAGCAAGAAGACCATAGGTTAAAGAAGCACTACGGCCGTTGGATGGACATCGTACGGTCACTGGAGCTAGAATCGTTCACATTGACTAAGTTGACAAAGGCCTCCATCCCAGTCAACTTAGTAGGCCCACAAGTCAGCCTCCCACCAAGGTAGGTCCCAGCTAGCAGGGGGAGTATTCATTTTTTTGTGCGTAATAAGGACGCACTTCCGGTGGGTCTGAGCTGACAGCGGGGGGAACGTTTTTTTGTGAAATATGGTGGCCCGTCCGATGGGTTCTAGCAGTCAGGGGGAATGTTTTTTTCATGAAATACAGTGGCCCGCCCGGTGGGTCCCTACTGTCAGGTGGAGGAATAATTATTTTCTGCGTAATAAGGAGGCACTTCCTTGCGGCTGCCATGGACCCAGCTATCAGCCTCTCCACGTACAGTACTCTTCCGATGGAAGTCGGTCATTGACCACATTGACCACACCGCATCGAGAGCAACAGGGCGGTGGACGACGGCGAGGCCTAGGAAGGGGACGACATGGAGCCGGGGAAGACGCGGCCGTGGAAGCCCGCACGGAGAGGAGTACGAGGGTTGACTGGTTCGGCTACAGTGTGAGGCTGCCGTCGCCACAGAATAACAGGGGGTGTGGGTGAGTAGAGGGATGCCATGGGCAGGAGTGGGAGTAGTAGGGGCGGTGAGGCCTGCGCGGCAGCATAGCCGGCCATGGGAGGCGGGAGCAGGCAGTCCTGCCGGTGTTTCTTTGGCGGCTGGAGCAAGAAGATTAGAGATTGAAGAAACACGACGGCCGTTGGATTCACATCCAACGGTTACGTCTGCTAGAATCGTTTGTTGACGTATATAATAACTAAAAAAATCTTGCGTACGCGTCAACTTAACAGGCCCACAAGTCAGACCATTCCCTCTTTTTTTCATAATTTATATATAGCTCATTGCAACTTCTTATGCAATTTATTGTAGTCCATTTTTTGGTTGGCCAGGGCCAATTTCGCATATTTCTATGGGTTCCAAACTATTTTTAATACCGAAATGTCGAGCCAGATTTAAAGTACTTTGAAGATATATTTAAATTAGGTTAATGCCAGTGAAATAGGAATCTGAAAATGTGAAAAAATTCAGAAATTATAAAGTAATTGCCAATTTGTCATCTGTTTTTATATTTACAACGCATTTCATATTACTTTCAAGATTTGAAGGCGTCTTAAAAGAGTTGCAGCCCATCCGGGCGTAGAAAAATAAGTAGGCCTGGATTGGGTATTCTTCAGAAAAAATAAACTGCGCTCATTTTCACAAAGAAAAAATAGCTGGGATGGTCGCATGGTGAACATAAAATATAAGTCTGGACTAGATGGGCCACAACCCAGTTCAAACCCTGCTCCTTCTCAACAATAACAAAAAAAATACTGCTCGAGCAGCTACGTCCCAGGTGTCAGCCGATCTTGTGATATTCTCTTGTCTATTGACTATATACGCTCACAATGTCGTGGGTCCCAGATGTCAGGAAAACACTAGGAGGAAGCATTTTATTTTTCCATACGCTGACATGGTGGGCCCCTACTGTCATCCTCTCCATGTACTTCTGCCGATTCCTGTTGTTTGTTGACCATGTTGACAACGCGAGAGGGCAGCACCGCGGCGAGCGCCCCAAAGCGCACGGAGGACGACGACGAGGCCTTAGACATCGACATTAACAATTTAGGAGACGGTGGGGCGGCGATGCATGCGCTGAGGCGCAGCTAGTCGTGGGAGGCGAAAGCAGGCGGCCCTATCGGCGTTGGTTTGGTTTTGGCGGCTGGAGAAAGACAGGACTGAAGAAACACGACAGAATGTAAAAGCAGCAGGAGTACTTAACAACCTTAACTGAAACCAGTAGGGGCACTTAACAACCAAACCTGAAAACAGTATGAGTACTTATACAGGTTCAACCATACAAAGCAGGCCTCGAACAGTGCTACTTTGCCTACCGTTAACCAAGGGTGAGGCCGCCAAGCCCCAGGACAAGGCCCAGGCGCCACCCCGCGGATCCACAACCTTCTGAAAGCGGCTTCATCTCGCAATGTGGTCAATAAACAGGATATTTAGAGCCATGGAAACGCATGAACATAATCTTCTGTCCTATTATCCAAGATGGACATGCCTTAATTATTTGAGACCACCCATGAATAAGTATCACTACAAAAAAAGACACATCCATGACATTTTGGGCCGAACGAAATTTTTTCTGTCATACATATGACACTTCTATGACAATAATTGTGACAAAACCCAGTATCATCATAGATGTGGTGGGCTCCTACTTCTATGACAAAAAATCATGACAGAACATGGGCTTTTCGTCCTGGGCGGGCCGGAGACGCAGCTGCATGACACTCTTTGGGCCGTCCATGACAGAAAAAACCGTGGTAGAAGGGAGGGGGAGGAAAATTTCGGGGAGTTGCCGGTTACGGTGGGAGGTCGGGGGCGGAGCGATGCACGTTTCTCTCGTACGTACGAGCGTGTGTGCGAGGCGTTGGCTCTAACTATACCCGAGCGAGGCGTTGGGCTCTAACTGAACCCGAGCGGTTGCACTACAGGCTACGCGTTACTGAACCCGAGCGATCGATCAATGGCTATTAACTGAACCCGATGGAGCGATTCCTTCGCTACTGCTGCT